>NC_052358.1:43429638-43509620 GCF_009727055.1 Benincasa hispida
ATTGAGACTTACATTTCACAAAGATGACCGCAGGTGACATGACCTGAATCTTAAATGAGTTGTAAACTCCTGACTATGAGGGTGGTTGTTTAATTTGTATGGATGAGAGTGGCTAGATCACCGACTCAATAAGCATACCATTTTGGGGATTCATCTGATTAAGAAGTTGGAAACACAACTACACAAGACGAAATTCACTCCTTCCCCGACATCGAGGTAAATAGATAAATTGCTCCCTTAAGGATTGATTCTAGGGCTTTAACAATGTCGCACCACACCTTCTCCGATCACGATAGGGGTTTGGCCATAGTTGGACTATGATTTATTGTTTATTAGAGGGGTCAGTGGTACTTAAGGAGTTAGATAAGGGCAAAAGAGTAATTTTGGCCTAGCTGTACTTATGAGCAAATTCTGAAAGGTCATCGCACTATTGACTAGTTATATCCAATAGACATAGAAATATGTTTGTAGTGGGAAAAGTGAAGCTATTAGCCTTTAGTTGAGTGTCCGACAATTAATAGATGTTGAATAATTTAATTAAAGGAGTTTAATTAATTATTCAAATACCATTAGAGCTTCAAGCTACAGGTCAATGAGGTCTCCTCTATAGCTCAACATGGATTTAATGAAAATCAATTTTGAATTAATTTGAAATGTTCAAATTAATTGAGAAATTAATTATCTATGATATAATTAATTTTAATTTAATTATATAAGATATAATTACTATAATGTATTTGATACATTATAATATAAAGTTTATTTGAGAGGAAACAAATATTTGAATATGATTCAAATAACAATTATATGAATATGATTCAAATAATAATTATATGAATTTGATTCATATAATTAAATTTAATATAAATGAGATTTATATTAAATACCATTAATGAGAGAAGTAAAACTATAGGTTATATTGTATGTGATACAATAATAAACCATACATTATATGTTTTATTTAAATTTAAATTAATTTGTTTTTTTATTTTAATTTTAATTTTGAATTAAAGGGAGGGAAATAGTTTCACTCCACATAACTCTCTTAACTCACGTAGTGAGTAGGTGTGGTTGGTTGGAGTTTTTTCGGTTCTTCACAATGTTTACAGAGAAAAAAGGGTATGTGAAGCTCTCAAAGAAAGAAAGAAGTCTCAAGAATTCCTTCTCGTTCCTCTCAATCTCTTTCCCTCTCCAAAATATCATAGAGTCTACAAACTCCTGTAATTCTCATCTCAGAGAATATAGAGAAATTTTGAAGGTACCACTGTGAAATGACCTTGAGCGGAAGCGAGATCGTCCCAAATCTTAATTCTTTTGAAAAAAAAAATTACAAAGAAGATAGAAAAGATCGTACATTTGTAAAATTATAGAGCATGTTGAAATTAAAAGAAAAAAGTTAGGGCTTTCGGAAAACCTATCTTTGAAGACTTTTTCTTCACTTGTGAAATCCTTAGAATCCCAAATGACATTACCACTTGGAAAACCTCAGTATCCTCTAGATGATGGACCTGAGAATGGTGGGCTCTAATTGATTTTGGGAAGAAGGAAGAAGAAAAAAAAAATCTCTAAGAGGGAAAAAGGATTTTGTGTTGAACTCTATATTTTTTCACTCACACTCCTTTGTGTTTTGCAGGAAGAAGATGAAGACCCTTTTGTGCCACTAAACCACGTATGTGGTGGAGATAAATGAGGGGTCCCCATACATATAGTTTAAGATTGTATCATATACAATATATAACCTATAGTTTCTTTTCTCTTATTAATGGAATTTAATATAATCACGTTTACATTAAATTTTAACTAGATAAATCTAATTCATATAGTTAACATTTGAACCATATTCAAACATTTAATTCCTCTCACAATGCTTAAGGGAGCAATTTATCTACTTACCCTAACCTTGGAGAATGAGTGAATTCCTTATTGTGTAGCAGTGTTCCCAGCTCCCCAATCAGACGAATCCCTAAAATGGTATCTTATTGAGTCGACGATTTGCCACTTTCACCCATACTGATCAAAGGACCGTCCTCATAGGCAGGATTTCACAACTTACTCAGGATTCAAGTCATGTTACCTATAGTCATCCTAGTGAAATGTAAGTCTCCATTATGAATGGTGTTATATAATGAGACTAAACATTTCGTGGTCTAGTCTTATACAAACTCCCTTGTATAGAATATCTCCGCTCACATGTCTACACATGAATGATCAGAATCAAATCTTTTGTAGCACTTTACAACAATTGTAACACCTACAAAGCGGACCATACTCGTAGTGTCACCAAGATAAGGTATCCAACTTTATCTATCTACTACAGACTATTTAGGTTATCACTTAAACATGATCCACCCATATGTCTCTACATACATGTTTAAACTATAAAATAACCCTGGATATTAATTTATTGATTTGTGATCAATGCAACAAATATGGAATAAAATATCATTTATTTTATTAATAGTGAGTATTTTTAAAAAAACATTTATAAACTATAGAACCCTACGAGATTTAAAGCATCAATCCCAACAAATTTTTCATGGTGGTGATCATTTGGAGATTGATTTGATCGTGATCAATTCCAGAGAAGGAGTTTTTCGTGAAGAAAGATTATTCAAAAGTAAGGGCTTTCTCAAACCTTTCTCAAACCCTAATTCTTTCTTTTTTCTTTAATATTATTAGCATGCTGTAAATTTAATTTATGCATATTCTATTTACTATAAAATTAGTATTTTGTGTATTATGGTACTTTCTTAATTTTACATTAATATGAGTTTTTCCATTATTTATCTCTAGTGTTCTTTATTTTCTATCACAAGCTAGTCCTTTTCTTGAGATTCAAATATGTGGATGCCCTAAAAAAGAATACAAGCTCCATTTGTTTTCCTTTTACTTTGCTCAACATTTAGTAGCCATTATTTATTATTAGCCTAAACTAGGTCATTTAGGTTAGCATAAGCCCTCGATTCCTTTTTCTTTTCATCCAAGCTAGAGTACACTAAAAAATCACTTGAGCCAAGGAAGTATGATAGGCGCATACTTGGATCTTAGAAGCTAAGAATTTGGTTAAGTGTCCAAACTATGCTTTGGAAGAAGTTAAGGTACTTAGGAAAATTTCTAAGTATTAGGGTCATGCGGTGGAACAAAGGAGAAGATTGGAAGGGAAGGGTTGAATGCATAGTCCTTTAGAGAAGTGGAAATTTGTCTAAGTTTTAGTAGGAAGGTAGTAGAACTCAACCCGTGTAGCATGATTGGACAAGTTCAAATCATCATTCCTAGGGTTGGATGCATACTAAGTTAAAAAGACCATTTGGGCGCATAGTCGAACACTTAGACGCATATAGGATACTATTATGGATGCATACTAAGGTGAACAAGGAAGGAAGAGTGTAAGAGAAACCATATGTTGGAAGTACCCTTGAAACCATGGTGGCATATATTTGAACCTAAAGAGTTGATATGGGCACATGACAAGAGAACCATGTGACCAATATGGGGTAGGATGCATTAAACTCTGATGAAACATGCGCCCAAGGAAGGTAGAGGATGCATTGAAACTAAGGGTTACTTGGGGAGCAAGGCCAAGTTGACAGCTAGAAGAGGCATGTGGCAAATTTAGAAGAAGTCTTGATTAAGTCCAAGTAAGAAGTGGGCGCATATGGAACAAGGAAGAGCTATGCAAGAAGCTGATGAAGACATCTCAAAGGGGTGTGTTGTGTTGGGATATTCATGTCGAAGACACTAAGCATGCATGCAAAGAGGAGTTGGCACAAGGAGAAGGGCTTAGAACTAGTATAAATAAGGGCAATTGGATTCTTGGTTCTTCTAATTCACTCGTGTAAACTTCATTTTTCTTGAGCCAAAATAGAGAGATTGAGTATAGAAAGGGGTTCTAGGCTACCATATGGTTTGGAAAATAGAATGTTGGGAAAATTTGAAATTAAATGGAGAAGGCAGTCTGCCACGTGGGCCAGAAAACACCCAGCACCAGGTGCCCAACCACCCTGCACGCCCAACTGCTGTGCCCATGAGAATGTTCGCACATACACATCCATCGCAGACTTCGCACACCTCGTGCATGACATCCCATCAGGGTGCACACGGGCACTAGCATTCGTGCCTCACTCTGCCACTCGACCAACCCAATACACACCTGTGCCTGCACATGCGTCTTTACTAGCATCCACGCTCGCGCGCTTACTGCCTATCTATCATGTTTAGGGCCTCAGTTCAACACCAGCCTTGCGCCTGTGTGACACTCAACGCCTGTCTGTGTGTTTGTTCACTCAGCAACCGTGTCCTGCATGTCCAGACAACCTAGTCGCGTGCCCAACATGTCTCATGCGACCCATTGAGTTTCAAAACACCTAGTTTCCCCTATTTGGTGTTGGTAAGCTAAGTTTAGGGCCAATAAGGTATTCCAATGTTATTTTAACCTTAATTCTTGGATTCTAAGCTAATTTAGGACAAATTCAAGGCAAGTTGGAGTTGGAGGAAACTGAGAGGAACTGGGAAGCTGGGAAGGTTAGGAAGAAAAGAAATTATTGTCGGTGAATTGTGAGTGGTTTATTTTCAAATATTTTGGTTAATGTTATATACATATATGGTATTGTATATATGTATAATTTGGAATGCTTGACATTTATAAAGCATATATACTTCTAATTGTGTAGAGAATCAGTATCAGATACAGATACCTCTAGATACATGACAGATATGTGTCTAATATGTGATTTGAAGTATCTGATATATATATATTTTAATTTTCAGATACGTGTATCTACTTCCCAATACGTGAAGGGGATACGCTAGATTTTTTTTTTTTTTCTTTTTCGAATTTAAGCCCAACCCACAACCCATTTTATTTAAGTGCATGTTTTAAAATGATTTTAAAGTCATCAAAATCACTTTTTTCATTTTTAAAAACACTCGATACACACTTTTAATTACTCAAAATTAACTTTTAAATAAAATTTTCATATCATCAAGATTAGTTTTGAAGGATTAAGCATGTTTCACTGAAAATGACAACAGTGATTTTGATCATTTTAAAATCACTCCAAAACATAAAAGTCCAATTAAATCGAGCAATCCCAAATCAAATAAATTGAAAATGATAAAAACATAAAAAATTAAAACAAAAAAAACCCCAAAACGTAATTAAATCTTCATTATTCTCTTGTATCTCACCATCTAAATCATGATTCACACCCCCGTTCATCCTCAACTTCATTTTTCAATCTTTATCCTATACTTCTTTCATATGGCCTGCTCTAGTCTCTCAACCACCACTTAACGTTATTGGATATTTTTTTTTTTTAAGTTTTCACTCTCTTCTTGAAATTATTTTAATATAATTTAAAATAAGTATTATAACAATTATTGTGCATTATCAAAACTAATGGTCTTTGTTTAACCGTTATGAGCTAGTAAGGGACCTAATGAACCTACAGATTAGAAGCTCCAATGATCCGAGATTAATTAATTAAATTAACCAACATTCATTAAGTATGAGTTACTCCATTAAAGATCCATAACTGCATTCTTCGCCTTGTAGAACATGTTGCATCCATGGATTTAATCATTACAAGTAAGTTAATGTTTCATAAGTTGTTTGTATAGTTGCGTTAAATTATCGTTTTACCCCTGTAATTACATTTCCTCTAATAAACAATCTGTTTATGGTCCTACCATAAACTAAGTCTCTCTTAGGCCAGAGAGAGGGCGGGTATCATTTGTTCAAAACCTGAAATCAACATTTAAGGGAACAAATCTTCTACTTACCTTAAAGTCGATAATGAATTAATTTCATCCTGTGTAGTTATGTTTCCAGCTCCCAACTCGATTATTGTTCCCAAAATGGTAGACTTATTGAGTCGGTGACTCGGGCCACTTTCACCCATATAAACCAAAGGACAAGCCTTCACAGACATGAGTTCGTAACTCACTTAGGATTGAGATCAAGCTACACATGGTTATCTTATGAAATATTAATCTTTTTAGTCAACGACGTTACAAAGAGAGATTAAGTATTTCATGATCCGATCTTATACAATCTCCTCTCCCTATTCTTTCTTTCTTTTTTCTTTTTGTTAACTGCCTCTCTCTAGCGTTGTTGCTTTCTTCTTCTCTCTCCCTCTATTTAAAAAAAAAATTGTTGCAAATATATATATTTTTTTAAATCATTAATAGCAACATATTCTCCAATGTTTATTTTACTTCTCTAAGAAGTTTAATTCATTTGTTAAGATATCATCTCTCTCTTTTGATTAATGTATGTTGTCTTTTTCAAAAATTTACACTTTTCAATTTTGTAAAAACATATAGAATGATTTAATATAAATTTTTTTAAACGCTTCTATAGTTTTTCTATACATGCAATAGATTCACCTACTGATCCTCATATATTAAAGAGAGTGGAGAAAAAATCTTGTTTTTTAGGTTCCAGAAAATACTCAAACTTCAAGCAATTTAGATGTTGACAAAATGACAAAGAAGATAGTTATTGTTTTTAATACCTTTGTATTTTTGTTTTCACGTTTTAATTTTTGTAAATGCACACCAATGAGTTTAGGAGTTTATAATAATTTTTATTATTTTTTACATGCTTTTGTTATTTTTTTCTCTTTTCAAATTTGTTGTAATTATACACCAATTCATAAAAATTTGAAATAAAATTTAAAATCAAGAAGAAGATCATTGCAAATCAAAAGATATTAAGTTTTTAAGATTTCTGTTTGTATAGAAAAATATTATATTTTTGTTGAAATTAAGAGGGTAATCAAATATCTTTTTTCAACCGAGAAAAAATCATCATGAAATTTTATATGAAAAAAGAAAACAATAGTATTTTATTTTAATTAAAGTTTGAAATTAAAAAGGATAGTCATATCATTCAAATCAATTTAAAAAATCAATATAGATAAGATTATAATGAAAAAAATAGTAATACTTTGTTTTAATTTAAAGTTTAAAATTAAGAGAATAATCAAATCATCCCATCCAAAATAAATAAAAAGAAAAAAGAAAAATATTTTGGTTTAATTTAAATTTTAGAATTATGAGGCTTAGTAAAATATCCAATAAAAAAAGTTTTTTTTGTTAAATAAATTGATGGAATACACAAGCATGCAATAAAAGCAAATAAGATCAATAAGCACTCTAATTACATTTAATTTGAGTTATAAAGCATGCATTCTCAGAAAAAACACAAGAGGGTTTCTTTTCACATACCTTTGATGAATTCTCCTTTATCCAAGTTGCTTTTCACGTTAATTCATATTTTATCTCAAATGAATATCTTAATTAAAGAATCTTTAAAAAAAAGTCATATTTTATGTCTAACTAATATATACTTCACCTTAACTAAGAATATTTTCAATGACTGTTTTCAAATATAGGAAAAAAAATCAAAATATTTATAAACATAGCAAAATTTCACTGTGCGATAAATCGCGATAGATTACTATTTGTGTACGATAAATCGTGATAGATTACTATCTGTGTCTATCTGTCTATTACGATCATATTTTGCTATTATTTGTAAATATTTTCAGAAGTTTTGTCATTTAAAGTAAATTTTCTTTTTTTAAAATAACAAAATCACATTTTATCTCAAATTAATATCTATTTTTTAAGAAAAAAATATATATTTTGAAAATTATAATTTATTTCTAACTAATATCTACTTCACGTTAAATAAATGATTTTTTTAAAAATAAATTTTATCTTTAACAAATATGTACTTCACATTAAATAAAGGAAACGTGTTAAAAAAACCACTTTTCTTTTCCTCCTAAGATATGTTATCTTATTTAATTTTGTTTCTTATCATTTAACGTAGATTCTGTGTGCTTTTTAAGTTTGTGTGAGATTGATATTTAGATGGAATAGTCTTTTCAACTTATACATGTATATTTCATTTTAAACATTATGATAATACATGCAACGCACGTGGTCTTGACTAGTATATCTTATATGTGACTACGAGACACATGTCAACATAACCATACTTTCATATTTGTTGTCCATTTGGTGAGTGTTCAGACCAATTTGACTACCCTTCCAACCCTTCAATATTTATGTGTCCAGAAACTTTTAAAATATTAAATCATAGGTAGGTAACAACAATGAACTGAATTGTCTCTAGTCATTGAATAAGTGGATATAGTTTAGTTTGTCGATTGAGGGAAATTTCGAAGTCTTATTTTTATAAAAATGTCGATGAAAATATCAAGTTGTTGATCAATATTTATAGAAAAAATTATAAAAACAAATAATTCAAAAATTAAATTTAAATCAGTAAACAAACCTTTTATAATTTTGATCAAATTAATATGTCTATTATTTATATTATATTTACACTATTGACATTTTGTTGTTTATTTTTATGTTTTGTAGAATTTTTTAATCATGGAAATATCGATTCACCCATCTAGATTAATTTTTAATACTATTAATTTAATTACTATATTAGAATGTTTTGTATATTTTTTATATTATGTATAAAATTTTGAGAATAAAATTGAAAGTAAAGCGATCACTAATTGAAAGTAAATCGATCATTTACTTCTACGTAGGATTCGATCATTTCAATTGATGTTGTAGCCAAATAGTAGTTTTGATTCTATTTTTGAATATTACGCGCAACTAAGGGGTGGATAGCTTACCTTACTCCATAGATCCAATTTAGATTTACGGATAGATCAATATTTTAATAGAATATAATATAAATAATAAGGTATTCTCAACAAAGGAAAAAAATAAAAAACATTCGTTTAGACGGACGTCTTGTTGAAAACAAAAATAAAGTTCGTAAATATATAAGTCGAAGATTTACTAATTTTGTGTAGAGAGTTCTTATTGTTCCATCCTTGCAAGTGCATTGATGTTCAAAATCTCGAACAAGGAAGTCAAGAGGGGAAGCATGAAGATGAGCCTGACGGCAGATGAATCCCGAACTCTCTACTCCTTGCTAGCAGGAGGAGATCACCGCTCCTTTACGGATATCGTCGCCGATTTTACCTCCAAGATCCCTCGCACTCGTCAATTTGTTGCCTGTTATTCACTCGTTATTCTGTTGGAGGTAATTCAATCTATGTCACTCTTCCTATGAACTTTCCACGTCTTAATTTCTCTCTACTTTTATGATTTGTTCTGATTTACTTCTTTACGCCCGGCTTTAGGGTTGTACTTCATTTGCAAGTCTTATAATTCATTCATCTCGTTTGACCATTTTTTGTTTGTTTAACCAATTCTAACCTGTAACTACAAGCGTCTGTGTCACCAAGCTCGGATACCCACTAGGGATGCATAACCCAAATCGATGTAATTGTGGCCGCAGAAACTCTGCTGCAATAATGATATATACGTTTCTTTTACGGTCACTCAAACTGTGTCAAAATATTTCTCCAATCATCATCCAGTAAATTATAACAGAACATTTAGTACTCAATCTCGGTCCATCTTTTGATTCGAGTCATCTTGACAACATCGGATATTCTTTCACAAGTAACACTTTTAAAACGCTGCAGAAGATTTTGTTCACTGAATTTCATGCAAGCGAGAGGTATCTTAAATCGTCAATGCTTTTCACTCAGTGGAATTATGCAACGTGTAGGATTTTTTTCTCATTTATTTTTGTTGTCATTTTAGTTTAGTCTTAGATAATTGAGGTCTTCTCAAATGCATGGTTTTAGTTTGCAGTACTTTTTTTAGAAAATGCCTGAAGCACTGCTCTTTCTTGCTATGTTTGGTAGTAACCCTTTGTTTTCATTGTAGTTTATTCATTCTTATGGAAGCCTTCTCTTTTATCATTTAGAAAGAAGAATGTTAGGATTTGTTGTTTTTTCCCCTCATGTTCTCTTTGTTATTCTCGCGGTTAGTGTGAATTGTTGAGACAACTAGGACAGGTTCGTGGATTTTGGACAATTAGACCAAGTTACTTCATCTCCCTCTTCAGAATTCCGGTTGGGTTAGGAAATTGAGAGCATGATGAGAGACTTGCTTTGGGAAGGGAAATATGACATGGGAGGGTCTCACTTGGTCAAGTGGGAGTTGGTGTTGTAGCCGATGAGGTATCACGAATGTTAGATTATGTGATGAGGCCTTCTTGGCAAAATCCAAATGGTTGCCGTTCCTTAAAAAAACCAAACACTATGGTTTAGTGTGATTTTGACTTGTGAGTATGCACGACTCTCACCCTTTTGAGTGGGGGCTGATGGTATTTCGAGAAGCACTTGTAAAAGCCTTTTCAAAGCTATCTCTTTTGGGTTCCCTCAATTTCTCAATTTATCACACGTTCGATTGGGGAAGGTTCAAAGGTTTATTTTTGGGAGGATTGTTGGATGGGGAGGAGCCTCTTTGTACATTGTTTTTGCGGTTGTGCCATTGCTCGGATAAGAGGTCGCATCTAGTAGCCTCTGTGCTCCCTTGCTCAGATCCTTCCTCCTCTATCTCCTTGGATTTCCAAAGACCCTTGACAAAAAGAGAGGTGGTGGACATGCACGTGATAAATCTTCTTTTCCTTGTTCAAGCTAAATTCGTGGTTTCTAGGAGAAGGGATGTTAGGTTTTGGGCCTTGGACACTTTAATGAGCTTCTCTTTTCATTGCTTCTTTCATGTTCTATCTTAATTTCAAAGAAGGTTTAGTTTTTTGCTTGACAAATTTTACATGGGAAAGTCAACACTATGGATTGTATTCAAAGACACATGTCCCCAGTTTTGTTCTTGCATTGGTTCGTTCCCTGCATGAGGTACGAGGAGGATAGGGCATAGATGGAGTTGTCAGTTTGCTCACTTTCTTTGGAGTCATTGGTTGAGATTGTTTGGGGTTTTTTGGGTGTGGCACAGAGATGATAGGGCTCAAATGGAGGAGGTTCCCTTGAACTTTCCCTTTTAAGGGGAAGGGTACAATTTTGTGTCAAGGCAAGGGCATTTTGAGCGAGAGGAATAATAGAATTTTCAGAGAGGTTGAGAGATTGTGTGAAGATGTTTTTTTTATGGTTAAACCTTTTTGTAGTTACGAACATAATCTTGTTCTTGTGGATTGGAGTTTGCTTGAATGGCTAGTGTTGGAGTCTTCTCCTTTTTGTTGGGCTCGGTCTTTTGTATGCCCTTCTACATTCTTTCATTCATCTTAATGAAAGCGTGGTTTCTTACCAAAAGAAAAAAAGGACAAAATTTTGATTTCCACTATAGAATTTACACTCGTTTGCTTAGTGATGGTTAAATTTCTATATCGTTGGTGTGCCTATTTCCATTTTTTTCTTATATTTTCCATGTAATCATTATATTTTGAAGGCTTGACCGCTTTTTGTCTTTATGGATTACTTGTTAATGGGTCTAAATTGCAGCCCAAGAAGTTGCTCCGTGCCACACAACGTTTAGTGGGATTTTCCATTCTTCACCAGACATATTCCTCGCAGAAGTCATCTTTTAATCCATTTATATCTTTTATTGTAAATGTAAGTATGTTACCTCATGACTTGTCACACCATGTCATTTTAGAGTTCTTGCTCTTAATACCTTTTGACTAAAAAATTTAGTTTCAAATAGATGCTCAATTATTTAATTATTGTTAGATATCAACGGTCATCACCATTGTGTTATGTTTGCTATTTTACACTTTGGGTAGGAAAAACCTAAGCAATTTAACGTAGTTGTAAACTATTGCTGAACTTAACTTTTGGATTGGAGGTCCCTTTTGTAGCTTTGTTGTAACTGTACTCATTTACCTTTTGTTTTGGGCTTTCTCTTTTGTATTGCCCTCATGTGTTCTTCTAAATAAAACTTGGTTTACTTATTTTAAAAGAGCTATATTTTTTTTCCATAGATTTCTATTATGTGCCTCGCAAGACTTTGTGCTTTGTGCAAGCCTTAGGATTGGTCCTTATTTTAGTGCAGTGCGGCTCATGCTTTAAGGAAAATACCATGGATGAGGTTAACTCTTTTTTCTTTGGCCTCCATTGAGCAAGTCTTTGGAGGAGGATTGTTTGGGTGGAGTGAAGTAAGGGGATATGTGGGTGTGACTTGAACAGCTGTATGACAAAGATTGTCATAGGAAATGCAAGGGGATGAGTGTGGATGGATATAGTAAAAAACAAAGGCTACTTGTTTAATTTCACCCAAGCTTATGGTTAGAAACCAAACGACCAACAAGTTTGTTTTTGGAAAGATGCTTGGGTGGATCATGTTCCTCTGTCCTCCTTGTTCCTTGACATTTACACCATAACTACAAAGAAAGAAGCAAACATCGTTCTTACTAGGTTGCTGAGTTGAAAACCTTGGGACTTGGGGATTAAAGGACATTTGTTTGATTGAGAGATGGATAATTAGACTTCTCTCATTGGGACATTGGTGGGTACAACTTCAATTGGAAAAAGATTGTCTTAAATGGATGGTGGAATCTAATGGGTCTTTTTCGTTCAAGCTAGCCTATAGAACCCTAAAAGAGTGGCTAGTTTTCATTGGGTGAAAGCAATCTAGAAACTAGAAGTCCCTAAAAGGGTGAAAAAAACTTTTGTGGTCCCTGATGTACCTAGGATTTATGTACTCTATTTCTTTGTTGTTTCCATAAAAACATGTGCAAACTCTTAACACTGTAGGAGATTTCCTAGTTGGATTTTCTCTCCTTCGACAATACAACCTTTGCAAAAGGGGGAGGAAAGTTTAGACCACTGATTCCTTCCTTCACTGCTCCTTTTGCCTACGTGGGATGGATCTTTATTTCAAAGAACTTCGCCTCTTGTTTTGTATTCCAAATAGAGTGGAAATTTGGTTGACAGAAATTTTGATGGTTATGAGCTTCAAGGGCAAGGCCGAGTCCCTTGGACATGTGTTGTGGGAGCCATCCTTTGGTTAATTTGGATGGAGTGGATACCTGTTTTATTTATTTATTTTTTTAATGAAACAAAACTTTTCGTTATTAAAAGAGATTAATGCACAAAAATATATAACCCCTTAGAGAGGAGAGTAACAAACTAAACCAAAGATAGACAATAATACTGAAATACAATGAAAAATCTCCAAACAAGCAGAATCAAAATGAACAAACCATGGAAGCATAGAAAATTCCAAGATCATTTTAATTCCTAACAAATCTGAAGAATTGAAAAAATATCTCCCACAGCTATAGAGCACAAAAACTTTAAATCCAATGCCAACAAAAGACTAGTGAAAATCGAAAAATATAATCCTCGGATTTGTTGAAGAAAAGCCACTCAACGAGAGAAGGCTCGATATCTCAAGAGACCAAATTCTAAAATCGGGCAAAGATGTATGTTTTACTTTAGAGGATGAGAAACAACCCAAAAGCCAATGAAAGTCCAACTTATCTTCGACCTAAAATAGCCTAGAAACAGATATATTCCAAGAATACAAATTGTATCCCAGTGATTAAAGACTACACCGATGTGGAAGGTTGATATTCTTGAATGAATGAGGAACTCGAGCCTTATATCTTCAGAGTTAACCCACGAATCTAACCAAAAAGCTATTCCGAACTTGAAATCTGCTACTGAAACAAAACTTCTCCAAAGCAACACATTTAGTCTTAGTCTCAAGATTATAGGAATTCCACAGGATTAATTCCATCCCAGCTAGATTTTACCTGATGATCGATTTTTGAAACCACATTTTTCAATCAGAGAAGGAAATTTGGCCGGAATAATGGTGACTTATCTACTTGATCTATAACAAACTTTGACTATTCAAGTTTTTGCTCATTGTTGTCATTTTGAAACAAGGAATCAACACCGTTTGTGAAGCAAACCTCTGAATAATGTCATTGTCAACATAATTTGATTGTGTCTGAAAATCTATAAGTTTCTCATTACTTACACTAACCATGGATTCTCCATTTGAATCATAATTAGACATGTTATTCTTAAGGGGAAATGGCTAGAGACCCCTTTGATAAAATGATATTTGATCCTAGGAGATTAATGGCTGATTGGCTGAAATTCATATCAGGAAGCAATGATTGTGGATTTGTGGTTTGTCTATCAACTGAGAATTTGGCACACAAGACTCCTCCATAGCATCTGAATTGATCTTTGGATGTGCCTTTCTAGGCGGCTGCTCCTTTCTTTGATAGTAATGTAGAGGCTAAGTTGCTTTAGGGGATAGAGAAAACATGAACCTTTCCATTACTTACTTCCTTGGACCAAGTGAACTTGAAATATAATGTGACTTAGAATTCAATTCTTGTTCACCCTGTGAATATCAATAATGTATGCTTCATGTATGGTAGGAACGGATGGATTATCAATTTCTATCTTCAACTCTTCTTTGCTTGGTAAGGGAAATCCTTCATCTTCCTCATCATTTTCACCTTTCTTTAATTCTTCATAATTCGAAATGATTAAAAGAGACTTTTGAAGGAGAGATTTTTTCCTTTTGGGGAGCTGAACAGCCTTGATTGAAGTCGAATCAATTCGGGTTTCCTTTGCTAATTTAGTGGGAACACCAAAAGAATTAGTTACCTTAGACACTTCTTCATTTCTCTTAACTTCAATTCATCTTGCAATATCCAAAGAATTTGATGAATTTTTGAAATGTAATTCACCTTGAAGAATACTTAGAGGGTCTAATAGAGAAATATCACCAAATCTAAGATGAAAATTTTCATTGGTATGATATTTAATTTCAATTTTAGCGGGGAGAAATTCAAAAAACCACACAGATTTCTTTTAACTTCAATATGGGCTTTAGAACAATCCAAGAAATTTAGGGTTTGAGAAGAAATCCTAACGAAACTCCGAAGGTTTTCACCAATAGCTTCAAAATTAAAATGTGTCCGAAAAGGCATAGGTAAGTTTTTTTTTAGTAGGAGCTGACCACCATATCCTACAATAAACTTCGGATGAGAATATACTTTGTGAGACAATTTTCAACTTTCAAATGAAAGTTACCAATTGTCTTCCATTTTTCATCAAAGTCCATGTCAACAAAGCTATCATCAAGTTTTATCAATGCGTTGTCAGTTAGAAAAAGTTTGATTGAGATTTTAGACTGAAAATAATCTTCTAAAGCAAAATGAACATCCTTCCATGTATAGTAGGCAAACAATCTAGAAACCACGAAAAGATTGCTAAACTTCATATCCACCACTTCTGTATCTTTCCTAACCCAAAAAGAGGAAACATCGACGGGATGTTTGCTACACTGAAAATGATTAAGATTCCGGTGAAGAACTTCCTTAAAACTTCAAGACACCTTCATATCTTTTCTTTGAACAAGAGACAAAACTTTTCATTGATGAAATGAAAAGAGATTAATGCTCAATAGATACAAAACTCCACAAAGGAGAAGAGTAGCTAGCGAAGGATGTAGTAAGAGACTTGCAGATATATCAAATAAATTTCTTGGGGTTTTGCCTGACTCAAGATGCTGGTCTTCGGAGCCTTATGGCAAATTCTCGGTTAATTCCCTTTTTAGAAGGTTAGTTGCAGAAGACAATATGGATAAAGCTAAAATTCTTTGGAAGTCAAATAGTCCAAAAAGAATCAACGTTCTAATTTGCATCTTGCTGTATGGTTCCTTGAATTGTTCCTCAACTCCTCAAAGAAATCTGTCAGGTCATTACTTATCTCCATCCATTTGCCTCCTGTGCGATATTGAGTGCGAAGATCTACAACACCTACTCTTTGATTGCAGCTACTCTTCGGCTTGCTGGAAAAAGCTTATGTCTATTTTTCATTTAAATTGGGTCTTGTGCGATTCTGTCAAACTTAATGTCCAGCAGGTTCTTTTTGGAGTTCCTTTGAAGAAGATGTCCCAGCAACTTTGGATTAATGCGGTCAAAGCTCTTGAATTATGGTCTGAAAGAAATCTGAGAGTTTTTCATGAAAAGTATCTTCAATGGTTCGACCGTTTTGAAGTAGCTAGGCGCAATGCTTTCGCTTGGTGTTCTCTATCCAAATCTTTTGTAAAATCTTCCATTCAAGACATTTATCTGAACGGAGGAGCTTTTATTTCTTCACAATGAACTTTGTCTTAGCATCATTTTGTTAGATACTCTTGTGCTGCTCTTGTTTGTATATTTATTTTTCACTTCTTATTTGCTTTGTTTCATTGTATTTTTGAGCATTAGATTCTCTTCATTATATCAATGAAAAATTCTGTTTCCTTCCAAAAAAAAAAAGAAAAAAAAGAAAGAGAGCACCAAAGAGAGGCATTGACGCAAACTACGACAAGTACGTCTGAGCTAGAACAATACTTTTCTTAAAAAATTCACAGATTCTGATCCAATAAAGAGTGAATAGTGCAGTCCTCTGATGTTGACCATGAAAAATCACCATTGGATAAGGGAAGCTCCACCAAGCTTAGATCATTAATTACTTTGTTGAACTGGAGCATACTTCTTGAGACTACCAATTGGGATTCTTTCATGCATCCAACAAATAATATTAAAGTCTCCTCCAATACACCAAGAACCACAACGAAGAATGGATAAAGAATGAATTTTAGTTCACAACAAGGATCTTTCTCGGTAATCAATTGGCCCATAATCATTTGTTACCCAAAAACTAATACTGGATAGAGAAGAAAAATGGCCTAAGAAAGAAAAGGAGCCTTTATGATCTTCAATGAAATTGACTTAGCTTTCATCCCACAACGTTAACAATCAACCCCAACAACTAATGGAATTTATAGCTGACCAACCAACATTTTTAGATCTCCAAACAGACTTGAGTAACTTTGAATCAAAGCTAGGTAATTTAGACTCTTGAACCTGCAAAATATCTGAGTTGTGATCCTTGAAAATTTTTCCTGTGCAATTTTCTTGTTGGAATCCCCAAACCTCTTGGAGTCCAAGAAATGATCTTCATACCCTATGCAACCGGAGAAGAGCGCCGAAACCTTTATCTCATATATATCAAGTCCACATTATTATTATTTTTAAACGGAAACGGAACTTTTCATTGATATAATGATAAGAGCAATAGCTCAATTATAATGAGACAAAATACAAAGAGACAAAATATCAAACCAAAACAAACAAGAACTGAAAATTGAAAACTGAGGATCAATAGGTGCACTCGGACGTCTCAACTATGTTGATACCTCCATAGCACCCTCATCATTTCCAATATGAGATACAATAATTCAGAGATTACGAACAAACTAAATACATGTCTTGATTACATAGAGAATAAAAACGCATTCCAATTAAGACAAATATCCTGGATAGAATAATTTTCAAAATGCTCAGATTGTGAACTCCAAGTAGAAGCTAGTAGTCAGGTTGACCCCCATCTGTTAGGCAAATTTATAAATTTATCATGGGAAACTCTCTGGTTACGTTCAAATCAAATCTCAGAGACCAAAGCTTTAACTGCATTTGCCCATAATATCTGAGCTCTATAGGCAAGAGAATGGCTAACCAAAAGATGAAGAATGTTGTCCTTAACTGAATTCACAAAAACCCATTGCACACCTAAGCAAGAAAATAATTTCCACCAACAATTACTTGAGAAGGAACAATAAAAAAACAGATGCTGCATTTCTTCCCCGTTAGCTAAGCAAAGAGGACATATTGAGGGTGAAATAAGTTTGTGCTGTAGCTTGTGTTGCAATTTGGATGAGCAATTGAGGGAACCATATAGAAGAATCCACACCAAACTATTAATTCTTTTAGAATTCTTTGAAAGTCCACATTATTTGTAAAGTAAAGAGAAGTCTTCACTGTCACTCTGATAAGAACAAGTGGCTAGAATAGTCTTTTTGCTAGAAAATTTTGTTGTTAAAGGTGCCAAACAAGGGTCCAAAGAAGAAATATCAGCAGAGGGTTCTAAACTTTCACAAGAATTCTCTGAAAATAATGAAGCCAAACATGGATCATCTAGAGGTTGTTCATCAACTAATGCTGGAATTGGAAAATTGAATGAATCCTCTGGTTCAATGCTACTCAAACTGACCTCAGAGTCTGAATCAGAATGATCAGGCACACGAGAAGATGAATGGTCATGTTGATAGGGGCCCAAAATAACTGCTGAAGTCGCATTCAAGGAGGTCACTTGAACAGTCACTAAGGGAGGCAAACTGATGGAACATGATTCTTCAATGTTGTCATCATTTAAGAGAGAGGAATTAGAATTTTCAAGGGTTAGCTTTTCAAATGATTTCCTTCTAGAGTAATATTTTGAGTAGGTTGCAGAAAAACGCTCATTTAACTCTCACACTTAATTGTTCTGAGGAGCCAAACAATGGAGAAGAATCCTGAAGAGTTAAATCCGATGTAGGCCCTTTCTTGTTGAGAAGCTGAGGAGTTGCTTGGGAAGGAGAACTTTTCTCATTTAAAGCCAAAGGAATTGGTTGGGACAACTCCTCAGAAAAAGGAACTTCAAGTAAAGCTTTTGGATCCTTCACATTCTTTTTGTCCATGAGAGGTGCATTCAATCTTTTCTCATTTAAAGTGAAAAGATTTGGTTGGGACAACTTGGCAGTAGGAGCTTCAATTAAAGCTTCTTGATTCTTCACATTCCTTTGTCCATGAGAGGTGCAACATTTAATCTTTTCTCATTTAAAGCCAAAGGAATTTGTGGGACATCTCCTCGGCAAAAGGAGCTTCAATTAAAGCTTCTTGACTCTTGACATCCCTTTTATCCAAATCGCAACTGATTTCATCTAAACACGACTTTTAAGAAGTTAAAAGGACACTTTTTACTAGATCCAGCTTGGCAAAACTTGGATTGTGAGAAGTTGAACAGTCACCAATCTTAGGATTGTAGGGGAATCATTCATCTTCAAGTGGAAGCAACATCTCCTTTGATTCCTCCTTAGAAAACAAGCCATGATCTTTCCATCAAGGACTTTTCACATTAACAAAAGCAGGTAAAAAACCACGTAACTTCTCTCTAACCTTAAATCGGGCAGTTGAATAGTCAAGCAAATCGAGTGTGGAAGAAGAAACACGGATTAAGCCTCCTATACGATTTCCTTAAGCTTCAAAATTCTCCAATTTCCAGTAGTTAAGAGAATTTTCAATTAAATCTGGAATCGAGTGAGTTTTTTAGACAAATTTTCGATTTTTAAATGAAAATCTCCAATCATTTCCCAAGCACCTCTGAAGTTCCAATCTGTCCATCTACCAGAAAAATGCAAAAGAGCTTTATCTGCCGAGAGTGGATTCATGACGATCTCTGCTTGAAAATAAAATTCTAAAGCTGAGTGAATGTTTGACATGAATTATAAGCATAAAGGCGCGCGACC
This sequence comes from Benincasa hispida, assembly GCF_009727055.1. NCBI lineage: Eukaryota > Viridiplantae > Streptophyta > Magnoliopsida > Cucurbitales > Cucurbitaceae > Benincasa > Benincasa hispida. The sequence continues at coordinate 43,448,851 of NC_052358.1, forward strand.
ACTTTGAGTTCGTTGAAATTCATAGCCACCACCTCTTTTTTCTTTCTAACCTAATAAGAACTCGAATTAGAAGAGAAATGACCTGAGAGAGGCAAATGAACCACCTCTGCATAGCTTCTTCTTGAATTGGATTGCGTCTCTTGTTTGTCAACAAATGTGATAGTAGCTTTTGTTTGCCATGGAGCTAAAGAGGTATCACACTGAATCAACTTTGAAAAATCCTTCCTACTTTCCTTCAATAATTCCCATGCACTAAGCGTACCAGAATTATGGTGAGCAGCTAGAATTTGAATAACTTTGCATCCTCCTGTCGGAGGCCAAAGTATGCATTCCACCAACCAAACATTCGAAAGCGACATTTGAATAAGCCACAAGTTCCATTGTCATGAACTTTTGAAGGAATGGAAACTGAATAGATAAGTGTAGAAGATCAACAAAGGAGCCTTCAAATGATGTCTAGGAGTAAGGGATAAGACCAGACGGTTGATCATAACTTCTATGAAGAAAGTCGAGCCTTCATTCCAAACACAAAAGAAGTTGTCTTCAATCTTACAACTATGAACTTCCATGGTAAGGGAGATAGAGGTTGAAGAGGATCTTTGGGAATAAACAGCTGTAGAAGGCAGGGGAAGACAGAAGAAGATCGTCGGAGGTCAGCACCAAGGAAGGTTGAAAGGCTAGAGATGGGCCGGGGGGAGAGAGGAGAGAGGAGAGAGTGTTTGGAAGGTCATCCTTAGGATGACATAAAAGGAAAAAAAAATGCTATCTTCCATTTTACACCTTCATATCTTTAGAGAAGATTGATTCTAAAGACTCTCCAATGTTTTCCGATTTGACCCACTTGCAATATGCTGACAACACTCATTTTTTGTTCTTTGGAGGACAACAATATTACAAAATGGTGGTATGTTATTAACACTTTCCTTTGGGCTCTGTTTTGTCCTTAAACACTTCCAAAAAATCCATCATTGGTATTAATTTGTATAGAAATGCTTTAGATAGAATAGCCTTGAACTTGGGGTGTAAAGTGGAATCTTTACCGTTTGTTTATTTGGGTTTCCCTATTGGTGGAAATTATAAGGCTTAGGATGTTTGGAGTGGTGTAGAGGAAAAATTTAAAACGTAGATCGACATGGACAGGGATCGCTCTTTCCAAAGGAGGTAGGTTGGCCCTTGCCCAGTCGGTCCTTAATAGTCTCCCTCGCTACTTCTTCTCATTGATGCAAGCTCCGGTTAAAACTCTCAACCATCCGGAAAAGTCTATAAGAGATTTTGTTTGGAATGGAGGCTCCTTTAACCCGACTTCCCATCTTGTCAGGTGGAGTTTGACTTCACTCCCTACCATTTTTGGGGGTCTCGGGATTGGATCATTTCGTCAGAAGAACTCTACCCGCCTTATGAAATGGTTATGGAGATTCTGTTATGAAGAAGATGCTCAGTGCGATTTATGGCTTAGAGACTAACGGTCGGATGACTAAAGCTCCTAAGCCAGGTAGAAAGGGTACTCTTTGGGCTGGGATCTTAAAGCATAAAGAGCAGTTCATGAGCGAAGAATTTGTGTTGGGCAACGGAAAAACTATTAGCTTTTGGAACGACCGGTGGTGTGACCTCCTTCCTCTTGCTTTGAAATTTCATAGTATTTACTCCATATCTAACAAGAAGGAGGCTAAAGTGGCTGATTGCTGGTGTTTCTCTAACCAATCTTGGGATTTGGGCTTTAGAAGGAACTTTTTTGATAGAGTTGGGAGATATTGTGGAACTTTTGCATATTTTCAATACTGGAAGCTTGAAGGAAGTAATGGTAGCAACGGCAGCCTCAAATGGAAGATTGGTGCTTCGGAGAAATTCGCTACAAAAGCCACTTTCCTGCATTTGGCTAGGGGCCTCCTTCTCCCTCCATGTTCCCATTGGTGTGAATTGTGTGGAAGATGAAGGTGCCCAAGAAAGTCAAATTCTTCATATAAGACATAGAAGCTTAAACACCCATGATAATTTGCAGAGAAAGCTTAAGAATAACTCCCTGTCTCCTTCAATTTTCTGTCTGTGCTTGAAAGCTGAGGAAAGGTTGGACCATCTGTTTCTGCATTGCGAGTTTGTTCATCAGGGTTGGTGTACGTTAGGGTTGTCTCCCTGACAATGTTGATAATTGGATTCTTGAATGGCTTGATAGTTATGCCTTTAATAGTGCTGGCAAAGTGCTTTTGGAGATGGGCCTCGTGTGCACCTTTGGTGCACTTGGAAAGAAAGAGACGGTAGAATTTTTGAAGATAAGTCTGCTTCTTTTGATTCTTTTCGAGCTTTTGTGCAGCACACAACCTCTTGGTGGTGTACTAAGTACACTAAATTCTTTTATAATTACAGGCTCCTAATGATTTTTAACAATTGGAAGGCTTTGCTTTGTTAGTTGCTTGGGGCGGGGGGGGGGTCCTCTCAACCCCTCGCCATTAAGCTGTTCCTCTTTTGCCTTGGTTTATATATATTATTTCCTTTCCTATATATATATATAAAAAAAAAGAAAAACTAAAGACTCTCCAATCCCATTATGTGTGAGGAATACAGGGAGGGCAACAAACATGTCTCCACTTTGACAAGAAAGTCTCTAACCATCTCCCAGAGTACCAACATTTCTTCAATAAACCAACTGCAATGTTTTAATTTTTCCTGCCACCAGCTGGGGGCTAAATAGCACATTCAAAAGTACCTTTTATTGAAGGATTTAAACTTAGCCAAGCTTCAGAGCCATCTCGGTGTTTCTTGGAGAACATATGAACCACATTCTATAATAACTCAACCAAAGATAGTTCATACCATCACAAATGAGGGATAGAAAGGGAGATCTGATTATTATTACTTGAATCCTCAATAATAAACATGTCTTTTCACATTAAAACCAAAAGTAAGAATTATGCATATTGCATACAACAACTCTTCACCTCCATTGTATTCAAACTTGGCTGAAATGAAGGAAAACAGAAGGAAAAGAGTAAATTGACCAGCAAGGCATAAGAGAACAAAAACCCGCATAATAGCAATAAAAACGAAGCAAAAGTCACAACCGATGTCCTGGTGAAAAGGTAGGGAGAGGTAGGGAGCGATAGAATACAACGACAATTGAAAATTTGAAACGATGGCTAAAGAATAGAGGTGAGACAGAAGAGTGGCTAGGAAGTAGAAAAGAGAAAAGCAGTTGTTGAAAAGAACAGTGGGTCGGAGGGGGGCAAGGGTTTATTGAAAAAATGGGAGAAGGTGAACCGAAAAGCGATGAGTGGAGATTGATGGCCGGGGGGAGTGGTGGTCGGAGGCTGGCCGGAGGGGTGGATAGGGTTTTGGAAGGGGAAGGTTTAGGAGGAGAGTACAGTTATAAAACAAGGTTGTTACCATTTGGATGGAGAGGATACTTGGAATTCATTCTTGGTTAATTTAGATGGAGAGATCCTTGGAGTTATCGAGGATGCGATGGATACAGAGAATTCTCTTGTTTATAGTATTCAGCACTTGGCTTCTTGGTGTAGTTCAAATCACGAAGATTTCTTTTATAATTATAGTATTTCTATGATTATTACAAATTGGATGGCCTTTTTCTGATGGTTTCCTTCTACCTCTCCCTGCCTTTAGGCTGTCTTCTTTGTGGTTTTGATATATTATTGGACAAAGTTCCATATAGAAAAAGAAGGGGATGTGGTCTATCTGGGTACAGTGGCATGGGTGAGGGATGCTTAGTGGGTCTGTTCATCATTCAACAAGTTGTGGCTGATATTTAGGAGATGGTGCTTCTCAAAGGTTCTGTTGTGGCAGCGGTGTGCTTTTAGGCTATGCGATTGATTTGTTCCCCTGGAATGTAGTCTGTTGTTGTTTTTGAGAAGGTGAGTAGGAGCAATCAATTTGCCTCCAAATTTACGTTTGATTTGGCTAGTAAGTTGGGAAAAAATTCACAGATCCTTGTTTTATTACAATTTGAAGTTTCAAGATCTTTTCATTTATTCAGATTTGTCTTCCCAAATGCCATTGTGAACTCAGAGCAGAGTGTACGATATGGATTTAGGGTTTCCGTGGATGGCCTTTAGATCCTGAGTTTTGCTCTTTCTCCATCAACCTATCCTTTAGAACAAGACCTTCTCTATACCCTTCATTTTCTTTCCCCTGACCTGCCTAATCAAGGGCACAGTCTACACTCTGTAGTTGCTGAGCTTCACTGGTGTTTTTGTTTTTCTTTTTGAGTATCTCCATCTTATTTTATTTTTCTATGTAAAATCATGCCAAAATATTATAATACTAAATCCATCAATATAACTCAGTTAAGCATTAACTTGGCGTTGGGATAAAAATGGCCATTGTCATGTCATTTATTAAAATTCTTGGAGCAGCTGATGAGAAAAAGGAATCTAGAACAGTGAAACATCAATAATGATAACATTTTATAAAGGATCCAAAGCAAAGATTACAGATTGCTGTCAATTTTCTAATCTCATTTCATGGGTTTTAGTAAAAGACGTTATTGTTGCAGGATGAGCTTAAAAAAGATATTGATCTTATCGTTGCCTTTTGAATAAGGTTAATTTTAGTTATTGAGAATTTTCTTGCTTTGTATTCTGGGTGTCAGGCTGCTTCTGACGAGGAAGCTGAAAAATATGAGAGGGCATTTGTTTTCCAGCTTTTAGCAACAGACAGCTCCAGTGGTGGCAAAGAGGTTCACTTTTTCATTTGATTGATTCTAGTTGACCATTTTGCATATTCTTAATTATTTATAAGAATTTCTTGTGCTTTTTGGTTTGGAAAATGATGTGATATTTCGGAAATCATAGGAACTATGTTATTATAAGGAATCATTTGTTTGTTTTTTTTTTAATGCACTAGTTTGATGACACGTGGGATGCACATGTTTACAGATCTTTTAAACATAAATTTTTAAATGAATATAATTTTAGTTAACTTTAAATAGTAAATATCTTACATGAAATTTAAAAGTAATAAAAGAGATAATGGGTGAAATATGTTTTATTTTGCAAATTAATGATGAATATAGAATAGGTCAGACGTAGCTGAAAATCATTGAAACATAGTTTCCTAGGGTGAAGTAAAAATGATGGAAGAAATATAATTTTTATAAATTTTAAATTGTAAATATTGGACAGTTTAAAAGTAATAATAGAGATAAAATGAAGTAAGATATTTTCATTTATAATTTTAAATGTTCTCAAGTGGAATGAAATAAGACATGAATATTTTTGGAAAGATAAAATGTGAAAAGGATGCAAGAAGCAGTAAGAAATGAAGTTAATTTGTGAAGGGATTTGTGGATTTGTTAAAGGATATGTCAGAGTATGAATTGAATGGCGATCAACATGAAGGAACTAAATGCATGGGTGAATAAGCAGGGGTATTGGTGCATAAATTCTGTGAATTTTATGTATACTATTGAATAATCAACTTAATTAGAATATAGTAATTACAGAATAAATAGAATCCAAAAATCCAATAAAGGAAGTACCAGAAAAGGAAAATCCTAGAAAGGAAAACATAATTATGCCACAATTTACGTTAACACCCTCTTTGAAACTCAAAGTGGTAGAGTCACGACCAACTGAAGTGACAGGATGATATTCAAAGTGATAGTTGACTGAAACTGAAGAAAACTTGTGAATCTAATCATGGCAAATCTGAGTTGGAAATAGAAACCCACGAAAGACTAAAATGCGGAAAACTTCTTGGTTGGAAACAGAAACCCACGAAGAACTAAATCACAAAGACTCTTTGACTGGAAACGGAGATTCTCATAGAGAGATCTAAAACAAAACCCATGGACGACCGATTTGAAAACGGAACAAAGACTTGGAAGATTTGAAAATAGAACATAGGCTGAAACTGAAAAACACAAGGACTAAAACTCAGAATTGAACCAAAGCAAACCAAACTGGTCTGATTGAATTGAACTAACTATGCTAACTGAACTGGATTGGGCTAACTGAATTGAACCAGTCTAACCGAACTAGACTGATCTCACGAAACCCATGGAAAGGCGAATGAAACCCATGAACGGTGGAAAACGGCCGACGAAAAGCATAAGTAGGCCCATGGAACTGTGACGGAATCGTAATTGGGCGTGTGGTTTGAACGGAGACAAATTTGGTTATTGGGAGACTTGAACAGAGAGACCCATGGGTGAACAGGATCTAGGTACTGGCAATCGGAGCACTAATGAGGAGCTCCCGAGCAGTGGCGACTGATCTACACAAGTGGCGTGCAACGGTGTTGGGAGGAGTGCGTGACGATGGGATTGGTAGGAAGATGGGACCGACGGTGGATGCTTTAGGGGACAGCGGCAGACGACGGTAGATCTAGAGGGCGTGGATGCATCGACAATAGGACGACAAGCGATTTGTAGAGCTTGGAAAGTAGAGGTGAGTCGGAGCAAAGATTGTCCTGAGCGGCGGATTTGAGTGTGGATCTGCCTCTATTGATGGTCGTTCAACGGAGGCACAGATTGTACAGAGGCGGTACTGGCTAAAGTGGAATAAGACAAAACCCTATGACTCTGATACTATGTGAATTTTGTGTATATTCTTGAATAATCTAACTTAATTAGAATATAGTGAATTACAAAATAAATAGACTTCAAAAATACAATAAGGAAAATAGCAGAAAAGAAAAATACTAGAACGGAAAACATAACTAGGCCATAATTTACGTTAACAAATTATTCCTTCTCATGGGAAGAACTGTAGTGTTGTTGGATATATTATGTTCCCTCCCATCTTTGTTGATGAAGTTAGTCGATATTCTTTTTGGTTCCTCTCAAATTGTCCACCCTTTCATCTTCCTCGGGTCTTATATTATCATCTGGGCGTTCTTGGTTGGCCTGTGGTACATTGGGCAGCCATTGATGCTCACATGATGCGCTGGATATTTTTGAGGCCTTGTTCAACCAATAACAAGCGTTGGGTTGGAGTTCTTACTTCTTGAGAAGAGGATTGGCGGTGAAGGTCTCAACTCCACTTTGATCTTTCTTTAACCAGAGGTGGTGGCGCCCAGTGTTTTGAAAGGCGCGGCTGGGCATGTGCCTAGGCGCAAGGCGCAACGGTGGTGCCTTATCAAAATTCTCTTAAAAGAAAGAAAAAAAAAAAAAACAGAGTGTGACGTACGTTTGTCTAGCCGAAGAAAAAACAGAAGAAAATCCTGTTTTTTTTTTTTGCCAGCCACCATTACTTTGCTACCACATTAGTATCTTTGTTTTGTCATAAAAAAACAAAGAAAGGCTTCAAAACAGAGAAGAAAACTCTACAAAACAGCAGCCGTCATCTAAATTCTGGTAAGTCCCGACTCCCAAATCCCAAATCCTCACTTTTGCGATCAATTTCTTAAGATAGTTACTAATCAATTTAAGTTTCTAATAATTAGATGGTTGAGGACGGTTTAAGAAAGAATCGGGCATGGAAATATGCAAAATTGCAAAATGATCAAGATGTATATACATTAGTATGTGATTTTGTTCAAAAGTAACAAAAGGAGGAGTTTTAGAATGAAACAACACCTTGTTGGTGGTTATAGAAATGTCACAGCCGGTAGAAAATGTTCGGATCACGTGAAGGAAGAGATTAAAGAGTATATGTCTAAGAAAAAGGAGATTAAAGATCAAAGAAATTTGATTGTGGACATTGATGAGGAAAACTATGGTATTGACGACGAGGACGAAGATGAAGTGTGCACAATTAATTCGAATAAAAGAGTGGCACTAGCTTCAAAGAAGCCAAGACAAAAGGGTCCAATGGATGCATATTTTACACCGAACCCGGAAAATGTGGTGCAAAATAGNGAAGATGAAGTGTGCATAAGTAATTCAAATAAAAGAGTGGCACTAGCTTCAAAGAAGCCAAGACAAAAGGGTCCAATGGATGCATATTTTACACCGAACCCGGAAAATGTGGTGCAAAATAGAAAGAATGACAAAGGAAAGGGAAAACAGACTACAATGAATGAGGCATACAAAAAGGAAATGAGGGGGCACACCATCCCCAAAGGATTGCTCGATGGTTTTATGATGCGGGAATACTTCTCAATGTCTGCAATTATGAAAGCTTTGCCCCTATGATTGAAGCAATTTGGCAATTTGGTCATGGATTGAAACCACCATCGTACATGAGTTGAGAGTGCTGTGTTTGAAAAAGGTATTAGAAGCCACAAATGAGTTGATGAAGAACCATAAGGCAGAGTGGGCCAATGTTGGATGTACTATTATGGTGGATGGATGGACAAATAGAAGAAATAGGACATTAATTAACTTTTTAGTTAATAGTTCTAAAGGCACCATGTTTATTGAGATTATCAATGCTTCGTCTTATGTGAAGGATGAAAAGAAAATATTTGAGTTACTCGACAATTTTGTAGAACGCATTGGAGAAGCCAATGTCACACAAGTTGTTACAGATAGTGCCTCAACAAATGTTATGGCAGGCAAGAATGCAAAGTACTAACTCTTTCTTAAATTTTGTTAGTCTTACGCTTGTTCTTACACATTTAAGAAGCCTAAATATGTTCTTATTTTACTTTGTTAATAGGGAGATTGTTCGAAGCAAAACTACCACAATTAATTTGGTCTCCATGTGCTGCTCATTGCATGGATTTGATGTTGGAGGATATATACAAGTTCCCACATATTCGTAAAACGCTGAAAAGAGGCATGGAGGTTAGCAATTTCATTTACGTTTGTCCCAGATTGTTAAACATGATGAGGCAATTAATCAAAAGGAGTTAGACCAACTAAGACTTGCTTTGCTACAACTTGCATAACATTATCAAGTTTACATCGTCAGAAAAACAATTTGAGAAAGATGTTTACTTCGGACGAGTGGAAAAGCAGCCAATGGAGCAAAGAACAACAAGAAAAACAATTTGAGAAAGATGTTTCTTAAAGTATCCGACCCTTTATTGCGAGTACTTAGGTTGGTGGATGGCGAGATGAAGCCTCCTATGGGATACATTTATAAGGCTATGGATAGAGCTAAGGAGGCTATTGCCAAATCCTTCGATGGGTAAGGAAGAAAAGTACAAAGATATTTTTACAATAATTGATCGCCGATGGGAGCTTCAGTTGCATTGTTCTTGGACATTCAAGACAAGATACTTGGAGAGCTAACCAAATACAAGAAAGTTGAAGGACTATTTGGACAGTCTTTAGCAATAAGACAGAGAGACAAAATATCTCCAGGAAAACGTTAACTTTAAGTCTTTGATTAAAGTACATTGAGATATCATTTCGAATTGAAAGCTACTAATACAATTTTGATCTATAGTAGAATGGTGGGATCATTTCGGACAATCAACTCCAAACTTGCAAAAATTTGTTGTGAGAAATTTAGGTCTCACTTGTAGTGCCTTTATGAATGTAATTGGAGTGTTTTTGAACAGGTTAGGTATCTTTTGTTATTTGTAGTGCCTCTGGATGTGAATGTAATTGAAGTTGACAATGAAATTTTTATTGTGTATACTTGCAGCTTCATAGTAAGAAAAGGAATAGACTTGCTCAAAGTTGTCTGAATGACTTAGTATTCATAAAATATAATAGAGCATTGAAGCGTCGATATAATATTCGGGACATCGTCGACCCTATCTCTTGAAAAGAGATAGATGATAGGTGGTTGATTGGAAGAATGGATGACGATTCTGAGGAGGATGGTGATCTTGTTTTCGACGACGATTCTTTAACATGGGGCGATGTTTCAAGAGTTGCTGGAGCAAAAGAACTTGCCTATTGTTCTAGAGCTAGTACCTTAGAAACTAAGTCTAAGACTAACGCTTCATGTTCATGTTCATCTTCCACACAACCACCGTCCCAACCCACCCCCACATCAATTAATTTGGATGATTATGAGACTGACGAAGAAGATATAGATGGTTATAAGTCGAATGATGGAGAGAATGAAGATGAAGACCTATTTAGTGAAGATGAGTTCGATATTTAGGATTTTAGAATTGTATTTGTGATTGTTTTTGTGTCGTTTTATTTAACTTGGTGTTGAATGACAATGACTAATATTTAAATCTTATCTATCTTTTATTTATTTATTTTTAATATCCTTCTTTTAAGTCACATTTCTATCTATCTATGTTTTGGTTGTGTAAATAAACATGTATATAGTGTATATATATTTTTATATTTTTTATATATAGTGTGCTTCACACAAAAAAGTTTGTGCATTTTTGTGCACTTTGCGCCTAGGCTCTAGAGAGTCATTGTGTCTTAGTATGCCTTGGGCATTTTAAAACACTGGTGGCGCCTTTTTCCAGCATGGAGAGTCCCTTCCATGAGGGCTCTGAATACCACTTTTGATGTGAAATGAACGAGTCCAGTTCTAATTCCTTCAAAAGACCATTTCACCCATTAGAATTACTTTTGGAGAAGTGCTCATAACAGAACAATGCTATCCCAAAAATAGTCTAGCTAAAATCCCGCAGTTAAGATTTAAGAAATAAACCAAAGAACTTCAAGATTTTTCAAGATTAACAAGATTTTTCATCTCCTTAATGAGAAGTTTCATATCATTTTCTAAGAAAAAACAAGATCGTTGAAGATTTTCTGAAAAGGATATGTAACTTTATCTTAAGAAGGTGAGTAAGGGGTGTCAACCTAGTTGAGATGTCCGAGTGCACCTCCTGATCCTTAGGCGTTTTTGCTCTTTGTATTATTCTCTTGTATTTTGAGCATTAGTCTCATTTCATTTTATTAATGAAGAGGCTTGTTTCCATTTTGAAAAAGAAAATGAAAAGAGATTAATGCTCAAAATACAATAGATTAAGCAAACAAAACAAAAGAAACCATCATGGGTTGATCTAGTGGTAAATAAAGGGAACATCCCTTTAACAAAGGGTTAAGAGGTCATGGATTCAATCCATGGTGACCGCGTATCTAGGATTTAATATCATACGTGTTTCCATAACGCTAAATGTCTAGGGTCAGGCGAGTTGTCTCGTGAGATTAGTCAAGGTGTGCGTAAGCTGGTCCGAACACTCACGGATATATAAAAATAAGAAAACAAACAAAACAAAAGAAATCAAAACCTCAAAATAAAGATGAAAGACCGAACAAAACAAAACCATGTATCCTAGTAAAGAAACATGGGTATCAAGTCAATACTAAGAAAACTTTCCAAAAAATATCTTGAACTGAAGAACCACCAAAGAGCTTCAATAAAGAACACCAAGAAGAAGCTTTGAGACAGGCTAAATCAAAACGATCATTCAGAGAAAAAGAAGAGTTCCGACAAGTTCTCTGAGTTCTTTCCAGCCATAATTCGGACAGATGAGCTTTAACAAGAAGATTTGCCATTGGAGCCAACTTAGTACCAATAAGAGTGAGAAGACCCACTGAATGTTGAAAATTCGGAGAAGCTTGAACCAACATGAAGAAGCATAAGAGCATTAAAAACACATATGATTGAAGATTACAAAAGAACCTTTGAAATTTTCTGTGGATGCATGGGTGCGCATTAGTTAACATTCTAAAATAGAAATCCATCAGTCATGCTAATGTTTTGTTAACAAAGTTAGTCATCTGTTGATTATAGTTTAGGTCGGGTAATCTCTCTGCCTATATTGGGAAGTAGTTGAAATCTACCGCTTAATGTATCAACTACCCTATTGATTCTTCCAGATTCATGCTTGATGAAAAAATCAAATTCTATAAATGCTATCCACCTAGCTTGCACGTGAATTTTGGTCTTTGTTAAATCACCAGGGAACCCAAAAACATAAACTGATGGGTGAGGGACATTTTAACTATATAAAAAATTTCCATCTTCCTCACTTTTGGGCTTGAAAATTTGTAGAAGTCTCGACAAGTGGAATCAATATTAATTGAAGAGTAAATGATGTTATAGGGATCCGTGGACATAATTTTTGTATTTTTACCTAGTTGGACATTGTCTCTTTGAAGTATATGATAGGCCTTTTTTCTTCACGCAGGTCTCACCAGTCCCTCCCTATCCTTGTAGTTGAAGCATCAGCCTTATGTTGAAATCTGAGGCTAAGACAGGCGATGTGGATAGTTGTCATCTAGTGGCTAGAAACTTTTCTGTCATTTCCACCTAAATCTTTTATTTATTTTATTTTAATAATGCACTCAGTAAGTTGAGCTGCTACGGGATTACTGAATAAGCTCTTTGAAGTGATGCTAACACGTGGAAGCTTTAGGTCATCCTTTTCTTTCTTCATTATTTCGTAGTGTAATAGATTTCAGAGATACTATATATTAGATTATTACGGAAAAAAGGAGACTAATTTCCCATCAAACCCTTGTGAAATTAGTCTTGTTCTGCGCATCTAGTTTATTACTTTTTCAATGTGAACTTCGAGCACAGAATGCCTTTTTTTTTTTTTTTTTTTTTACTAATCTTATTTTAGTATGTAGCAATATTCCTNTGTAAATAAACATGTATATAGTGTATATATATTTTTATATTTTTTATATATAGTGTGCTTCACACAAAAAAGTTTGTGCATTTTTGTGCACTTTGCGCCTAGGCTCTAGAGAGTCATTGTGTCTTAGTATGCCTTGGGCATTTTAAAACACTGGTGGCGCCTTTTTCCAGCATGGAGAGTCCCTTCCATGAGGGCTCTGAATACCACTTTTGATGTGAAATGAACGAGTCCAGTTCTAATTCCTTCAAAAGACCATTTCACCCATTAGAATTACTTTTGGAGAAGTGCTCATAACAGAACAATGCTATCCCAAAAATAGTCTAGCTAAAATCCCGCAGTTAAGATTTAAGAAATAAACCAAAGAACTTCAAGATTTTTCAAGATTAACAAGATTTTTCATCTCCTTAATGAGAAGTTTCATATCATTTTCTAAGAAAAAACAAGATCGTTGAAGATTTTCTGAAAAGGATATGTAACTTTATCTTAAGAAGGTGAGTAAGGGGTGTCAACCTAGTTGAGATGTCCGAGTGCACCTCCTGATCCTTAGGCGTTTTTGCTCTTTGTATTATTCTCTTGTATTTTGAGCATTAGTCTCATTTCATTTTATTAATGAAGAGGCTTGTTTCCATTTTGAAAAAGAAAATGAAAAGAGATTAATGCTCAAAATACAATAGATTAAGCAAACAAAACAAAAGAAACCATCATGGGTTGATCTAGTGGTAAATAAAGGGAACATCCCTTTAACAAAGGGTTAAGAGGTCATGGATTCAATCCATGGTGACCGCGTATCTAGGATTTAATATCATACGTGTTTCCATAACGCTAAATGTCTAGGGTCAGGCGAGTTGTCTCGTGAGATTAGTCAAGGTGTGCGTAAGCTGGTCCGAACACTCACGGATATATAAAAATAAGAAAACAAACAAAACAAAAGAAATCAAAACCTCAAAATAAAGATGAAAGACCGAACAAAACAAAACCATGTATCCTAGTAAAGAAACATGGGTATCAAGTCAATACTAAGAAAACTTTCCAAAAAATATCTTGAACTGAAGAACCACCAAAGAGCTTCAATAAAGAACACCAAGAAGAAGCTTTGAGACAGGCTAAATCAAAACGATCATTCAGAGAAAAAGAAGAGTTCCGACAAGTTCTCTGAGTTCTTTCCAGCCATAATTCGGACAGATGAGCTTTAACAAGAAGATTTGCCATTGGAGCCAACTTAGTACCAATAAGAGTGAGAAGACCCACTGAATGTTGAAAATTCGGAGAAGCTTGAACCAACATGAAGAAGCATAAGAGCATTAAAAACACATATGATTGAAGATTACAAAAGAACCTTTGAAATTTTCTGTGGATGCATGGGTGCGCATTAGTTAACATTCTAAAATAGAAATCCATCAGTCATGCTAATGTTTTGTTAACAAAGTTAGTCATCTGTTGATTATAGTTTAGGTCGGGTAATCTCTCTGCCTATATTGGGAAGTAGTTGAAATCTACCGCTTAATGTATCAACTACCCTATTGATTCTTCCAGATTCATGCTTGATGAAAAAATCAAATTCTATAAATGCTATCCACCTAGCTTGCACGTGAATTTTGGTCTTTGTTAAATCACCAGGGAACCCAAAAACATAAACTGATGGGTGAGGGACATTTTAACTATATAAAAAATTTCCATCTTCCTCACTTTTGGGCTTGAAAATTTGTAGAAGTCTCGACAAGTGGAATCAATATTAATTGAAGAGTAAATGATGTTATAGGGATCCGTGGACATAATTTTTGTATTTTTACCTAGTTGGACATTGTCTCTTTGAAGTATATGATAGGCCTTTTTTCTTCACGCAGGTCTCACCAGTCCCTCCCTATCCTTGTAGTTGAAGCATCAGCCTTATGTTGAAATCTGAGGCTAAGACAGGCGATGTGGATAGTTGTCATCTAGTGGCTAGAAACTTTTCTGTCATTTCCACCTAAATCTTTTATTTATTTTATTTTAATAATGCACTCAGTAAGTTGAGCTGCTACGGGATTACTGAATAAGCTCTTTGAAGTGATGCTAACACGTGGAAGCTTTAGGTCATCCTTTTCTTTCTTCATTATTTCGTAGTGTAATAGATTTCAGAGATACTATATATTAGATTATTACGGAAAAAAGGAGACTAATTTCCCATCAAACCCTTGTGAAATTAGTCTTGTTCTGCGCATCTAGTTTATTACTTTTTCAATGTGAACTTCGAGCACAGAATGCTAATTTTGTTGAGTTTATCTGTACTAATCTTATTTTAGTATGTAGCAATATTCCTATGCTAAGTTTCATGTATTTAATTCTCCTTGTATGAATCTTGATGAGGATTTCTGTCTTGCAGTTCCTGAAACAGACTGCTTCAGATTACATTAAAGGTTTCGACCCTTCATTGCATGTAAGACATTGAAGTCAACATGAATATAATTTTCCTTTTAGTTTGTCTATAGAAAGATCCTCAAGAGTTCCACCGACAAGTTCAATTGTGGGGAGAATCAAATTTGTAATATCCATTTGATGCCAAGGTTCTTTACTTCTTATTTTCTATTCCAGGCTTTCCCTCAGCTAGAGCAATTGCAGCAACAGTTTTGTGATAAAGTTCAAGCGCAATCGTTTGATTGCTTTTTGAAAGATTGTTCTGTGAGAAGTGTGGTGCCAGATCCTGATGTCCCACTGGGTTGTGATTCAAACTCCACAGAGTATGAGTTCTCCCTCCCCCCTTCTTTGAGTTCTCGTATCAATGATTTATGTGTTGAAGATGGATGTGGTAGGATTATAGTAACTTATGGTATCTTGATCAAATTGTTGATTGATTAGAATCAAGATTAGGATTAGTTTCTTTCGTTTATTAGGATTAGGGTTAGTTTTTTTTACGAATTAGGATTATGATTAGGTTACTTTTCAGTTCTCTATAACTAGAGTAGTTGTCTTTTTGTATTGATAACTTTTGATTGACTTTGATTTGATTTTTGGAGAAAGTTCTCTTTTTATCTCTTTAGGCTACATCAATTTGGTATTATAGCAGCCGTTTGGGCCAACATTGACTGATTGGTGGAAGATCGGGAAACTCTTGACGATGCCAATCGCAAGAGGGAGCTTCATGAGCTATGCTTGTTGTTGAGCAGTTCACATCTATATAGGGGAACCCTTTAAATTCTAGAAAAGAAAGAAGATATTGAATTTTTTTTCAAGATTTTGTATGAATGGACTATTACCAATCAAGGAAAACGCCGTAGAAAAATATAGCAGTTGGTATAGGCAAGAAAGTCAAATTTGCTCCCAAAAGCAGTGCTGGAATTCTGATTCAAGTGATTCAGAAGAAGAATTTCATATATAATGATTTTGTTCGTTCTCGATTTTTCAAAGAACCTATCATTATCCACATTGAAAATTTGATTATAATGATTCTTTTCTAGCTATTCAAATGAAGATTCTAATGCAGTTTGGAACGGAATAACAAGGGGACATTATCAACAAAGAGCTAGACGGTCCAAATAAATCAGTTTTTTGAGAAATCAACGCAAGAATTGGGAGTTAGATGATTCAAAAAATGATTCAGAGTGTAAAAGAATTTATTATGACCAACATCAAAGAAGAATTTATTATGACCAACATCAAAGAACACCTCTAAATCATTTCAACACCAATACGGAGGTCGAAACATTTTCAAGAAAACAGAAATATTCAAATAAGTACATCTATCAAGAAAACTTTTGGAAGGGAATGGATGAAATTTGGGGTCTTCTGGGGAAAGTTCAAGAAAGGCGGAAAATCACTCAAAGCTGTGAATTTAC
The DNA here is from genome assembly GCF_009727055.1 of Benincasa hispida. Taxonomy (NCBI): domain Eukaryota; kingdom Viridiplantae; phylum Streptophyta; class Magnoliopsida; order Cucurbitales; family Cucurbitaceae; genus Benincasa; species Benincasa hispida. The sequence continues at coordinate 43,465,074 of NC_052358.1, forward strand.
ACAAGAAAAATCCAACGAATCACGGTTGAAGCCCACAGGTGAATTCAAGCAAGCCAAATTGAAAGGGAAGACCAATTGCACACAAGAAGAAGAAAAGGCATACGATGGAGGAGGAGAAGGAGGAGAGGAAGAAGAGACAAATGAAACAAATTCAAGTAAAAACAAATGCGACACGACCAAAGACAAAGGTGAATTAAACTTGTTAAATAAAGTTGCAGGAGTCAAGGAGGGGAAAGAATCAATTGACAAAACCTTGTGTTATTGCATATGACAAGAAGATGGAAACATGTTTGTAGGGAAAAATTGTGCGACTATTTTCAACCAATTACTTCTGCAACCCAAACCAAGGATTTTAAGGTTCCTACACAAATTCACCTACGTTTGTTGCATGCAAAGACAAAGAAGTCGAGAAGGAAGAAATTGGAACCTCTGATCTTACAAGCATGATGAGTCTTTTTGCCCGAACACCATAAACCCGATCTCTAACCAGTTCTCTTCACTTTGGCCCCACAATTCGCACAACTTGACCCGACTTTGGTAATCCAACCAAGCCAAAATATAAACCAACCAATTCTAAACTTTTTATAGAATTAACTAAACTGATTTTCAACCTTACTTGATTGGACAATTTTTTCCTCAAGCCACACTATTATCTGTGCTCAATCAGCTTGAAGATGAATTTCTTTTACGTTTTTCAACGTATTTTAATGTCAGAGATGCTTCTTTTTATCATATTTTATTTTTTGTAATCTTCAATTTCTTTTTGAAACTTGAGGATGAGTTTCTTTTGGGAAGGATAGAATAATGTGGTATGATTATAGTAATTTTTGGTATCTTGATCAAATCCTTGATTGATTAGGATCAAAATTAGTTTCCTTGATTGATTAGAATTAGGATTAGTTTCTTTGATTTATTAGGATTAGGATTAGTTTCTTTTATTAATTAGGATTAGGATTAATTTGCTTTTCAATTCTCTCTAAATCAAGTAATTGTCTTCTTGTATTGATAACTTTTGATTCATAATAAAGGCTGATTTGATTTTTGGAGAAAGTTCTCCTTTTATCTCTTTAGGCTACATCAAAGATCAAGCCTCTGCACTAACTTACTATTTTCATTTTGTTATTTATATGATGTTCGACATCTTAGGTTCGACCTGCTACCTGGAGTGGTGCCTAAAGTGGGATCTGGAGAGAGAGATAAGACATTGCTGGGGTTACTGTCCAATTTGTCACTTCAGGGATCAAGTCCTGAGTGGATTCGGCCTCTTCCACCAAGGCTTCCGATACAGAATGGAGAGGTGACACATTTTATTTCTCTTTTTGAAATAACATGTGTGGTTTAGATAGAATAGAGCACACCTGATTTATACTTGGGAAAGCTCCTTTACAGTTAGTTTGGTTGAACCTTGACGATCATCGTGAACTTTTATGGGATCATAGAATGTGTGTTGACACTAGTAGAGGTGCAGCTGTGAGGGACTTAATTGCAAAAGCTCTGAAGGGACCTCTTATTCCTGCGCAACAAGAGGTAGAGGTTCAAGTCCTGCAGTTACTTTGTTAACTTTCACATGAATTCTTTTTCCTTGCAAAAAGATGAAATGACTAACTGCTAGTTCTTTGGTTGAGACCAGCAAGTGGTGGTGGAGTTGGCAAATGACCCAAAGCTTGTATATCATTGTGGACTGACACCCCGAAAGCTTCCTGTATGTGTTTGGATGATCTCTTAGTTGATTTCATTAGAAAAGATGTTGGTCTACCTCATCTTTTTTATATTCTTCTTCTTATCATTAGGAACTGGTGGAAAACAATCCTCTTATTGCAGTTGAAGTTCTAAAGAAATTGATTAATTCCCCTGAAATTGCAGAGTATGGATTTTAATCCACATGTTGACTTGTTTTTGGTTGTGTCCTGGGATACTTTCTTCCTGGACTTTTTCCCTGTATTCATCATTACACCTTTTTATTGCAGGTACTTTACTGTACTAGTTAACATGGACATGAGTTTACACTCTATGGAAGTTGTCAACAGGCTAACGACAGCGGTTGAACTTCCCTCTGAGTTCATACACATGTACATCACTAATTGTATATCATCGTGTGAGGGCATTAAAGTATGTGCTTTTATTACTCATTTGAGTTTTCAACATTTGAGGTTTTAAGTCTTCATTTTCTTGCAAGTGTTGGCTCTTGAAGAAATGTTACTTTCATGAACTCTATTCTCTTATTTGAATCATTTGTTCTTATGTTTTCAGAGATGAAAAGCTTTTTCCATTAAATATGGAAACATCATTAAAGATGAAAACGTAAGGATCCTAACGGTTCAAGGGACTATTTGCTTTGTTGGTTGCCCCTTGGAAAGGATTATGCTTGCGGGGATAGCCTCGTCTCGTGTCTTAGGCTCAAATTAATGTGTTCTTTGTCAGAGCGAAGTTGATGACCTAAATCATGTATTGTTGTTATGTCCTTTTACCATCATGAGTATGGAGGTGTCTTTGGTAGGGGTTCAATTTTGTCCCTATGTATGAACTGTATGTGAGATGCTGGAGTAGGTTTTTGAGGACTCCATTTTATGGGAGGGGTGGCGGAGAAGGTTTTTCAGGATCCCTTTTAGGGGAGGGTTCTTTGGCAGACTGGTTTCTTTACTTATGCGGTTTATTTTGTTGGAAAATAATAGGAGATTGTTCTTAGGGAGAGATCATCGGAGGATATTTGGAACTTAGTGCATTTTGATGCTTCTCAATGGGCTCTCAATTAAGATTTATTTTGGTATCAAAAGCCGTTTTTGGTAAACAATATTCTGTGTGTGTGTGTTTAGAAAGGGAAACAACCAGAAGTGTTTAGAAAGAAAACACCGGCAGAATTTCTGGAGTTTTTAATTCCTCAAACTCTCTAATTTTCCTTCCATAGTTTGCATGTGCCCATTACAATGTGTACCTTAGAAATATGATATTGGGGAGAAACTGTTAAGGGGATCGTATTATTGTATATAAGCCTCCACTACGGGTAACAAGAGCAATAGTTTTATTTGGGTCAACCGGTCAATAGGTTTTTTTATTTGTATTTTATTTATATTTTTTTTAAATAAAAAAAATTTAATTTAATAATTAAAAAATTATTTCTTAAGTTTTTTTTTTTTTTTTTTTTTTTTTTTTTTTTTTTTTTTTTTTTTTTTTTTTTTTTTTTTTTTTTTTTTTTTTTTCTGTTTGGTTCTCAAATGCCTTTTATATTTAATTGAGGGAGGAGGAATTTACCGATTGCAATATGCTAGTTTTGGTTTAACATCTTTAAGATATTAAACTTTTTTATTTTTTATTTTTTCCCCAGGATAAGTACATGCAGAACAGATTAGTTCGACTTGTATGTGTTTTTCTACAGAGTCTAATTCGAAATAACATCATCAATGGTAAGTTCCTCTCATGCTGCTTGAATTGAAGTGATTATATGTATTCTTCACTTCTAAGAATGTAGTTCATTCTATCCTATAGTAGTTGGTTTGTGATTTCTTCTACAACCTTTGTTTTCTTTGACATCTTTGCATATATCTTTCTAACGAGAGATACAAATACTGGAATCTGATTGGAAGAGTCTAGAATTGTCAAATAAGTATCATCTCTTATGTGATGTGAATGGATTTGTACCTATATGATGTTTGCTACCTAATATTAACTAGTATTGTACTCATTTTTTTTTTAAGGTTAAAATACCATTTTGGTCCTTATACTTTGGGAGTTCACTTCTAGTCCCTTTGCTTTCCAATGTCCAATGAAGTACAATAGATAGTCATCTGGGAACTATTAGCGCAGGAATTTAAAATCTACCTCTGAATAGGCAAGCAAATGGGCAGTGAAGGGAAATTTGGCTTGGGGAGATAACCATGATATGCTAACCATGATATGTATGATAGCATTGCCTTGTGAGAGATTTCCCAAAGGAAGAATCTAATCTTTTTTGGATAATAGTCCTATCATATAACATCCGTATAAGCTGTCAATAAGAGTTGCGATCTCTTTGGATAGCTTGGCTCAGAGCTCTTATGAGGGCACGCTTTATTATTTATAGTATCACCATCATTTTGAAACAGAGCGTTGCTTTTTCAGTATGCAAAAACGTACAGTTCTTTAATTTCCTGTTATAAGATTGTTATAATTTTAAGCCCCTGCCTTCTATTTCTTTTCTTTTCAATACCAGTTCTTGATACCTTGGAATGGAAGACAATTCCAACTTAGTAGCTTGTTAATTATTTGATAAACACTTCGAGTAACTGCAGCTATAGTCTGCTAAATTCAGCGATTTGGGTTTGGTTGCAGTCAAAGATCTTTTCATCGAAGTTCAAGCTTTCTGCATCGAATTCTCTCGGATTAGAGAAGCGGCGGCATTATTCAGGCTTCTTAAATCTTTGGAATGAGTGAAAGTACTTGATACATCTCAACCAAAGCCGTCCTTTGTAAATAGCAATTGTTAGCATTTTTTACTCAAGTCTTAGGCCCTTTCCCCCTTCTTTGTCTGTCTGTGTCTATGGTTTAGCGGATATTTGACTAAATATATATTAAGCTTACCCCATTTCTCATTTACTTTTTATTATGGATTTTTATGTATTGTTTTTCCTGGCCATTGCTTTGGAAACCCATCAGAATGGTGGTTTCAGGTTAGGTCTATGGCTTTCTCCAACTCATTGCTGCCCTTTGTGTGCAAAAAAGCGTAGGGATCCAAATAATCCACTGTATTTTTTTACGCAATGTCTCAATTAGGGCTACTTTACTCAGGTGATAGATAATAAATTAATGGTAGTTTGAAAAGTGGGTCTCATTTGATTACGTTTGTTGTGTACCTATTTCCTTAATTATAAGAAACTGCAGGATCCACTTCCAAATTTGTAATCAAGATGCACAATTCGATTGAGGAAAGAAAGTTTGCAGTTTGATTGTATTTGAAAAATGTGGGATCTACTACCTTCACCAATATTGTTTACGGTACGAGGATTATGAATCTATCACACTTTCTGTTATTATTATCATTATCGTTTAATCTTAACAGACGATAACAATAAACGTGACAATTTTGTGACTTTAAGTAAACGTGATGAAAAAAATAATCTAATAATGTTTGCGATTGTAATTTATTACGGTTGATTTATCAATAGAATTTTATTATGATTACACCAACTTTGATTATAGATTGGTAAACATGGCCTAAGTGTTATTTCTTTTGAGTGTAAGTTGTACTCAAAATTATCCTTTCATTAAAAAATTATAAAATATAATAATAAAATAAATAAATTATATTACATGAAAATTGAACAACTCTAATGTAGAAAATCCCTCACTCGCCTTGTACTTTGTTATTATTTGGTGGGCTGTGGGGTGTAGTGAATATTGAGAATACTCAGTTAGTAGTCCTACTAACACGCATAATATGATTCATGATATTATAAACCATGTCGGACTTGAGCTTCCATTAATATTGTTGTTTTTTTGCCAATCTAAACAATTATGATTTAAAATCTTGGTTTTATCGCTGGAACAAATTTTGAAAATATATACAAAAACTAAAACAAAAGGGAGTTCTTTAGAAATAGCAAATGATATCTTTTCAAATCGACAAAAAATGATTAATATTACCCCTTTAGAAAAGGATCAAAAAGTGGCTAAAGAAAAAAACTTTCGGAATGTGTTTGTTACAGAAGAGATGTGTTTATTTTCATCAATTTTGAGCATTTCACAAATAAAATCTATAAATGATGACTGTAAGTAAGTTTCTTTTTTAAAACACAGGCTTTTAAATAGTTGGGTAATTTATTTGTATTTTATTAAAGTATTATATTTAGGATTTATGATTTAAAATTATTGGTTGTTATCTCTGAAACAATGTTTGAAAATATATATGAAGGCTAAAATAAGAAGGGAGATCTTAAGAAATGACCAATGGTACCCCTTTACAACCCACGAAAGGAGTCAAATTAGTATGATAATGGAATCTCTTCCGAAGAGCTTTTGGACATTTTGTACTAATGCTGTAAAGAATAAGATTTATTACAATTTGACCACTCTTCTGAATGAACTACAGGCTTATCAATCCTTGATGAAAAACAAGGAAAGTAAAGTAAATGTTGTTTCACAGAAGAAATCTCTTAAGGGATCTTCGTCTGGAACAAAACCCTAAGAGAAAAAGAAGTCTCATTCTTCTAAGGATAAGAGTATTCAGATGAAGAAGAAAGGAAAAGGAAAGAAGAAAGCCCTTGCAAAGAAAAGCAAGAATAAAACACCAAAAGAAAAATGTTTCCATTGCAATGAAGACGAGCATTGAAAATGCAATTGCCTGCAGCATCTTGCTGAAAAGAGAGCTGAAAAGGCAAACCAAGGTAAATCCAATTTACTTGTGGTAGAAACATGTTTAGTGGAAAGTTCTCACTTAACCTGGATACTAGATTCAGACACCACTAACCATATTTGCATTTTTTTTCCAGGAAACTAGTTCTTGAACATAGCTATCAGAATGAAATGACTTTCAAGGTGGGAATGGATGAAGTCATTTCAGCAGAAGCAGTGGGAGACGTCAAGTTATATTTCATACATGCTTACATTTTACTTGAAAATGTATATTATGTACCTAAAATGAAAAGGAACTTAATCTCTATGTCTTGTCTGCTAAAAAATATGTACAAAGTAATCTTTGATATTAATGAAGTGTTCATTAGTTCAAGAGGTGTTCATGTTTGTTCTGCTAGACTTGAAAATAACTTGTATATATTAAAACCAACTAAAGGAAAAGCCATAAATATAGAGATGTTTAAAATGGTAGAAACTCAAAATAAAAGACGAAAGGTTTCTCCCAACGCCTATTTTTGGCACTTAAGACTTGGTCACATAAATCTCAACAAGATTGAGAGACTGGTAAAAAATGATCATCTAAATCAGTTAGAAGACAATTCATTGCTTCCGTGTCAATCATGTCTTGGGGGTAAGATGACCAAAAGTTCTTTTATAGGAAAAGGTCTTAGAGCTAGAAAAACCCTAGAATTTATACATTCAGACCTTTGTGGTCCAATGAATGTTAAAGCTCGAGGAGGATATGAATATTTCGTCAAATTTGTTGATGATTATTCAAGATATGGCTATATTTACCTAATGAGTCATAAGTCTAAAACTCTTGAAAAGTTCAAAGAATTTAAGACAGAAGTTGAAAACTTATTAGGTAAGAGAATCAAAATACTTTGATCAGATCGAGGTGGTGAATATATGGATTTACAATTTCAGAACTATCTAGTAGATCATGGAATTCGGTCCCAACTCACAGTGCCTAGAACACCACAACAAAATGGTGTGGCAGAAAGGAGAAATCGAACCTTGTTGGACATGGTTTGTTCATTAATGAGTTACGCTCAATTACCTCAATCTTTTTGGGGGTATGCAGTACAGACTACGGTATATATTTTGAACATGGTTTCCTTTAAAAAGTGTTTCAGAAATACCATATGAATTATGGAGAGGACGTAAAGGTATTTTACATCACTTCAGAATTAGGGGATGCCCAGCACACGTGTTATGAAAAACCTTAAGAAATTGGAACAACGTTCAAAATTATGCCTATTTGTAGGATACCCTAAAGAAACAAAAGGTGGATTTTTTTATGATCGTCAAGAAGATAAAGTATTTGTATCGACAAATGCTACATTCTTAGAAGAAGATCATATTAGGAATCATCAACAACCTTGCAGTAAACTAGTATTCAATGAAATATCCGGAGAAACTACAAATTCAATAAGAGTTATTGATCAAGTTAGTCCACCAACAACAATTGTTACTCCATCACATCCTTCTCAAGAGTTGAGAATGCCTCGACATAGTGGGAGGATTGTATGACAACCTGATTGATACATGGGTTTAGCAAAAACTCATGTCATCATATATGATATGACTTAGATGATCCATTAACCTTTAAACAGGCAATGGAAGATGTAGATAAAGATCGATGGATTGAAGCCATGGACCTAAAAATGGAGTCAATGTACTTCAATTCTGTCTGGGAACTTGTCGATCAACTAGATGGGGTCAAACCCATTGGTTGCAAGTGGATCTACAAGAAAAAGTGAGACCAAACTAGTAAGGTGCAGACCTATAAAACTAGACTCGTGGGAAAAGGTTTTACCTAAAGAGAGGGGGTAGACTATGAAGAAACCTTCTCTCCTGTTACCATGATAAAATCTATAAGAATACTTTCATCCATTGCCGCATTTTTATGTCTATGAAATATGACAAATGATTGTCAAGACGACCTTTTTAAATGGCCGTCTTGATGAAAGTATTTATGTCTCAACCAGAAGGGTTTATTGAACAGAGTCAAAAGAAATTTTTTTGCAGGCTTAAAAAATCCATTTATAAATTAAAACAAGCATCTAGATCCTGGAATATAAGATTTGACACTACAATAAAATCTTATGCCTTTGAGCAAAATGTTGACAAACCTTGTGTTTACAAGAAATTAGTCAACAAAACTGTAGCTTTCCTGGTTCTTTATGTTGATGATATTCTGCTCAATGAGAATGAGACAAGTTTTCTTGTTGATGTTAAAAGATGGCTAGCATTTCAATTCCAAATGAAAGATTTAGGAAATACACAGTACGTTCTTGGAATCCAAATTGTTCAGAATCACAAGAACAGAACGCTAGCACTATCTTAAGCATCTTATATTGACAAGATGTTGTCAAGATATAATATTCAAAATTCAAAAAGAGTATGTTACCTTTTAGACATAGAATTCATTTATCAAGGAATAGTGTCCTGAGACACCTCAAGAAGTTGAGAAATGAAAATAATTCCATATGCATCTGCAGTTGGGAGTCTGATGTATGTTATGCTGTGTACACATCCTGACATATGCTTTACAGTTGGAATTGTCAATAGGTTCTAGTTCAACCCTGAACACAGTCATTAGACTGCTGTTAAGAGCATCCTCAAGTACCTCCGGAGAACGAGGGACTGTATGCTCGTGTATGGGCCTAAGCATTTGATCCTTACTGGATATACTGATTTTGATTTTCAGACTGATGTAGATTCTAGAAAATCTACTTTGGGACCAGTTATCACTCTTAATGGAAGAGCTATAGTGTGGAGAAACATCAAACAGAGTCGTATCATGAACTCCATGATGGAACTAAATATGTAGCTGCATGTGAAGTAGCTAAAGAATCCGTATGGCCATGAAAGTTCCTGTCAGATTAGGAAGTGGTTCCCAATATGCATCTGCCTATCACTCTGTATTGTGATAACAGTGGAATAGTTGCCAATTCAAAGGAACCAAGAAGCCATAAATGCGAGAAATAAATCGAGAAAAAGTACCATTTCATTCGGGAGATAGTACACAGAAGAGACGTGATAGTCACACAGATAGCCTTTGAAGATAATCTTGCTAATCCATTTAGGAAGGCCCTCACGGCTAAAGTGTCCGAGGGCCATCTTGTCGGACTAGGACTATGCTCGGATCGGGGATCAGTGTTGTTAATTCAACTCCAAACTGAAACAAAAGAAAATTTGTAAAATTACCGAACTACTCTTATTACTACTAAAATGTAGCAACAGTAGTAAGTGTAGGGTCGAACCATAGAGAAACGAAGAATTAATTTCTTTTGGGTTAGATTTGACCGTGGAAAAATAGTAAAAACGAGGTTTGGTTTTTGGTTTTAAATTGAAAACATGCAAGATAAAGTAAAGTGTAATGAATATATGAAACGGTAATGGATTCGTGTGGCTCTCGGATCAAGTAGTCGTTCAATGTAAATTAAATCTGTTTTCAACCAAAATATCATATATTCGAATTATACATGCATAGCTACTCAATCGATACGAATTAACTAATCTTTATAAGCCCGAAAATCAATTAATCCGAACCAGTCAAGCATCCTAATTCGTAATTAAGGCTGGAAAGCCATGCCCTAACTAACCTACATGCTCCTAAATGGAATTGGGTCCTCAGCAGCCATAAGGAACTAGAAACACATGCATTAAGATTTAGGATTCAACTATGTTGATTAAGTGTCAGGAAAACCGTGTTCAAATAATCAATTTATTTCTTAAATCTACATTAAACGTGTGATGCAAAGATTCAAGACCAACTTAAAACCTAAGCATGCTCACCTAATTTGTACTACAAGGGTAAATTCAAAGCATGGACGATTATTAGGATACGTGCGAGCTTGAATGTAACTAGCTAAGACATGCGATCATGATAGGGGCGTCAATCCAACACATCAAAGCAAGTCTAGATTAAACAAGATTTAAAGAAAACATAACTCTGGATTAAAACATAAAAATTGAACTGAAAACTCATCAAAATACAAAGAACGTTGATCCAAGAACTAAATGAAAGATTACCTCATCGATTCATAGATAAACCGACGAGATACGTTCTAGTACATGTTCGTAATCCAAAAATAAAATAAATCTAACCTAATGATACTGAAAACATAAAGGAAAAGGAGAAAGTCCAGGCCTCTCCTCGGCCTCCATGGAAGAATAACAAGGTTTTTTTTTTAGCATTTTTAGCCTTTTCAGCATAATCTTTTCCCTAAACGAAGAGGTGAATTTATAGAAAAAATACGGGGTAGTGTCGCAATGCTTGGAATAGCGTTGCAACGTTGTTGTGGCTGAAGGGATATGTCAGGCAAGAAGTCCAACATTGGCCTCGACACTGTCTCGCACGCACGCTTCAAGTTCGTCCGTCAAATGTTGTAACGTCACAACGTTGTTAAAGAGTGTTGCAACGCTGATACTTCTTTCCCTCAGCGTTGAAGTCGAGCGTTGCACAGTGTTGCAAAGGTGGTACTAATGAAAATCCAGAGCGTTGTGACGCTCAAACGTTGCAATGCTGCGTCCACTGTTGGATACTCACTACTCGATGCTCGATAGCTCGATACTCAATCCTCGGTCACTCGGTAGCATTTTCTTGATTACTCGACAACCTTCTACTTGATGGTACTCGATGGTGCCTCATACTTGGTGGAATTCGATGGCAATTTAGTCTATTCAACTTCTTTGAAGACCGGATGTTCAAATTAACTTCATATTGCTTCAAATTAACTCCGTTCTTCACTAAATGATTAATTCCACCTCTTGATCGCTCAATACCTGCAATATAGGGAAACAAACACATAAAATCCACTAAGGAGCTCGAATTAAGCTAGGAATATTAGCTCTTTTTTAGAGCTAACAGACTACGAGCTTCATAATCTAGGGAAAGTGGGAGAATGTCAAGGGTATATAAATGCCCTACTTTATTGAATTTTCTCTCTTAATCTCAACATTGTGTACATTATATATTTGTATGTATTTGCAACTCACTAGAGTATTAGTCCAAGTGGAAGATTGTTGAAAATGTCCTAAAACTCGCCGTTCGTAAATATTGGAAACCAATTCTATTTATCAATAAAAGTATTATTTAGTTGTTCATTCAATAAAATGTTATTGATATTGCATTCTGTTGTAAACCCAATAAACGAATCCATGGCTATAGTATGAAAACTTTAACTTTATGTAGAGACATAAATATGTATCAAGTTTTAGCTTATAGTAAAAAAGGTCTATAAGTATATAGATGAGATTGGGTAACTCATCTGGTGATACTATTGGATGTGGCTCACTTTGTATACTGATACAAATGATGTGATCGCAAAATCATTCATGTGGAGACATGCGAGTGGAAGCATCCTATGCAAAGGATGTTTGCATAAGATTGAACATCGAAATAATCACTTTTCTTTATAATGACCATTTACTGTTAAAACTAACTATTTCAACTTCGATGACCTAAGGTAACACGATCTTAATCCTGAGCTAACTATGAACTCTTGTTTATTCGGGATTATCCTTTGATCTACTAAGGTGAGAATAGTCCAACAACACTACTTAATAAGCCTCCTATTTTGGGGATAAGACCGGATAGATAGCTGGGGACATAGTTCTGCAATATGGAATTCACTCCTACCTGATTTAGGAGTTAGCAGATAGGTTGTTCCCTAAAGTATTGATACTTGGTCTTGAACAACAGGGCCCCGCCCTCTCATGATTGAGAGGGTCATGGTTTAATAGTTGGACTATAAACCAATTATTCAATAGAGGATCAGTGGGAGCTTAAGGAGAAACATATATTTACAGGGATAAAACTATAATTTTGACCTAGTTGTAAACACGAACGACCTGTGAAGAATCGATTTACTAATTATGATTAAAGTGGACAGAAAAATATCTACAATGAGGAGAGTACAACTATCGAGCTATAGTGATGTGTTTCGGTAGTTAACAAATATTGATTAATTCGGTCTAAAGAGTTTAGCCAATTAATCTCAAATTGTTGGAGCTCATGATCTTTAGGTCCATAAGATCCCTCTATTAGCTCGTAAAATTAAATTGGATTAGTGAATTGAGCGGATTTGAAATGTTCAAATTCGAAATTAGGATTTTGAATTTGAAGTGTTCAAATTCAATTTAAGGTTAATTAATTTTATTTGAAACAATTAAAACGTTTAATTTTGTTGAAATTGAACGAAATCGGAGAGATTAGAATATTTAAATATTGAATAACATGAATAAGATTCATATATTAATTAAATGTTTGATTAATTTAATATTTGATATTAAATTATTATTCAATTCATTAATTAAATTTTTTTTATTAATTATTTAAATAAATAACACATTTTTCAGTTTCAATTCAAATTCAGTTTTGAATTTTGAATTAAAACTAATTTTGGTGAAAATTGGGTTAAATTGAAAATGAAAATTGGAAAATAAATAGATAGTGGATTAATCCATAGATCAACACCAATCCCACTAACTCGGTGCTAATAGAAGTGTCAATCAGCATTACCAAGTAGTGGTTGCATGCATGTTCTTCATAATTATGCTGAATTTCAACATTGAAGATGGAATGGATGTGAAATTTTGAAATTCTGCAGACTCCCAAACCCTCTTCCTTCTCAACCCAATTGATCTCAATTAAGTGTTTCCACTGCACAATCTGAGTTAGAGGATAGTAAGAAGATTCTCTTGGTGGTCCACTGTGCGTTTGAAGGCCAAATTCGTGAAGAGGTGCTGAAATTGCAGAGTTACTTCAAAGGTATTGTTCATCTTGAAACCCTCTCTTATAAATAGTTTTCATACATGTTTTTAAACTCAAATTAAGTGTAATTAGAATGCTTATTTATTCTGATTTCTTTCGCTGCATGTTTGTATACTTTATCACCCAAGACATACTATTAGGTTTTATGCCCTAAAACTCATAGATAGTAAATGTTGTTAATTGACCGTCATCAGTAAAGAGTTATACATATTAAATCAATAAATGTTATTTTTTGTATTGTTGTCTATTTTGTCTAAATAACCCTAAAACCAATAAACTAACATCTAAGGATGCCTTATGAGTCTTGAATTATATATGGAGATATACAGGGATCAATGTTGAAGATACGACCTAAAGGGTCTATAGTATATGGATAAGGCTGGGTACCTTATCCTTGTAACACTATGTATACAATCCACTTTGTATTTGATACAAATGTAATGATCCAATCTATTCGTATAGGTGACATGCGAGTAAGGGTATCCTATGCAATGAGTTTGCATAAGACTAGACCGCGAAATAGTAACCACCATATGTAACACTGTTGACTAGTTAGGTTTTTATTTCAATGGGATGACTTAGGAAACTTAGTCTTAATCCTGAGTATATAATGAACTCTTGTTCACGAGGGATTGCCTCTTGATTTTCATGGGTGAGGGTGGCCAGTTCGCCGACCCAATATGCCTACCATTTTAGGGATAAGACTGAGTGAGAAGCTGAAAACATAATAATACAAGATTGAATTCACTCTTTCCCTCCTTGAGGGTAAGTAGATGAGTGTTCCCTTAAGTGATATCTTTGGGACTTGAACAAAGGGCCCTACCCTCTCATTGACCCGAGAGGAGTTTCTGTTTACTGGTTGGACCATAAACAAGTTTTTCATTGAGGAGTACTCTATTTAAGGATTCAGAGGTAACCCAAGGGTAAAACGATAATTTGATCCAGTTGGAGTTGTGAACACTTGTGAAGGACTAACTTGCTGGTATTGGTCTATATCCATGGACACAGAAATATATTTATAGTGAGAAGAGTGCAACTGTGGGTCTTTAGTGGATTGTACCCACAGTTAACGAATATCGATTAACTTGGTTAATGAGTTTAACCAATCTCATATCGTTGGAGCTTCTGATCTATAGGTCCACTAGGTCCACTCGTTAATTCACTAGAGGATACTTAAGAGGGATAATTTGAATTGTTCAAATTAATTTGAGGAAAATATATATTAATGTGATTAATGTATAATTAATTATGGATATGATCTATAATCAAATTGGAAAGTAATATTTGAATAAGATTCAAATTAATTAATTCAATGAATTAGATTCACAAAAAATTAATTAATAGAGACGTTTTACACATATACATGAGATATATTATAATTAAATGCATACATTAAATTAGGTTTAATGTATAAGTAGTTATTTAATTATTGTGCAAATCAAAATTAAATAAGTGTTATTTATTGTGCAAATTAAATAATTGTTATTTAATCCGACTAATTAATCGAATAAGTGTTATTTAATTAAATGGGCTAATTAATTAAAAAAATATTATTTAATTAATTATAGAAAAGAAAAATATATTGGGAAAGATGTTTGGTCCTTCTCTATATAAAGACCTCCCCATGACCCTTTGGATATACATTGAATATACAATTCTCATTGCAGAGAAACTTTGACAATACATCTCTTTAGTGTTATTGAGCATAATTTTTTCTAAGCCATAAATCCTCTTTACTCTCCAAAACCTTATTCTCCTCTTCTTCTCCCAATAATTGGATACCACCTATCCCTCTATTGGAATTCCAGAAAATAACGAGGTAACTCTCGTGATAGTGTTCGAGATCCCTCAAGGAGTTGTTCGTGATCAAGACCGTTTAGAGATCCCTTCGTTGGAACCTTGGAGAGGATTGTTCGTGGTACTTAGGGAATCTACAAAGGTAACAATTTTTCTAATATTTTCCCTAATGCATGCTAATTTACATGTTTATACATTTTGTTTAGTACAACGATTTTGTTTAATGTAAAATCGAATCGTGGGATGTAAGGCGATTTCACACGAGAACGCTTCTGCTGCGGGATTCGATCCCTTAAATTGGTATCAGAGACAATTCCTTGTATTTTCGTTCTTCGTATTTTTCAAAACAAAATCGTTTAGAGGTGGGTTTAATATTCAGAATTGTGTTGAATGTTGGTTTGCAAAATTGGATGTTTTCGATTTTAGCACTAGATTATCTTTCAATTTGATTAAATTGTAAAGGTCTATTGTATTTTTGGGCATTTTAATTCTTGCTTCAAGTTTGTAAGTTCGTGTCGATCGATAGAGCAATGGTTTCTAAAGAAATTAGGAAGAAACGAAAGTGTTCGAGACAATTTTGGAGCCAAAAACGAGGAGGATTCAAGCAATCTGTCGTACAGCGTCACGACGTTGCAAGGCAGAGGCGAAACATTGTAGTCGCAGTATTGCAACACTGCCCACAGCATTGCAACACTATGAATTCTCGACGGAGCCGAGCGGCACGCGTGAGGGCTTTGAGGCGGCTGAATTTTTCTTTAACATAGTCTCCTTATTCTGTAAATTATTTTTAAACTATTAATTAATTAACAATTAATTATAATAGTTTATTAATTATTTAATTAGTTAATTTTATTTTAGGGTGTAAAAATCAGTCCATATGTTTAATTTAACTATGCATTGGATGTATGTTTTAAATTATTATTTGAATTCATATTACATATTATATGTCCTATAGATTCAAAAATACCCACCTCAAGATAAGCATGTACATGCATCATAATTAAATATAAAGGGTTATATTCTTTTATGCATGATCAAAATAGCATACTCATGCATCATAACATAAGAGTTATATTAGTGATGTTTGATTTACCTTAGCATATCCATGCATCATACTATATATTAAAATTGCTTTAATAAATAGTGGAATGATGTATGTGAATGTTTGATGTGTTTATAGATTTAATAATTCATTAATTCATAAAGTATTATAGTATTAATGAAATTGATTAAAATCTATAATCTAGATTGCATGCAAACATAGGTTTTTTTTTTTCTAATTGTTTAAAATTGGCTTATGTTATTTCTAATGGGTTTAGGAATATGTAAATCTTTTTAATTTTTGTTAATAGGATTAAAATGAATTTCAATAAAAGATTAAATTTATAAAATAATTTTCCATAAGAACCTTGTCTAAGGAAGGTTCTGATGGAATACACAAGTATGCAATGGAAGCAAACAAAATCAGTAAACACTCTAATTACATTTAATTTGAGTTCTAAAGCATGTTTCAACAAAAAAACTGAAGAGGATTTCAAAATGAACATACCTTTGATGATTTCTCCCAAATCAAAGCTGCACTTCACGTTAATTCAGCTCCAAATTGTTAGTGAACCACCAAGAGATCTTCTCTACTATTCTTGGCCTTGAAATTGAGTGGTGAAACTCGAATTTGAGTGAATTTGGTGAAAGGAATTGAGAGTTCTTGTGAGGAAGAACATGAAGTAGTAGAAAATCTTTTTTAGCTCAAGAACCACTTCTTAGCCCCTTCAATTGAGCAAATTGTGAGAGTATTATATTTCTTCAGCATGCAAGCATCTTCAATCCCATTGATGGCCAACAGCTACTTCCCTAATTCAAGTGGGATTTATGTGTTTGTGCATGAGAAGCATCTCATGCTTGAGAAAAGTGGAAAAAACCCACTTTATCAAAATTTCCAATTAATTTCTTAATTTCCAATTTGTTTTAATTAATTCTTTAATTAATTAATATTTGATTCAATTAATTCTTAATTAATCAAATCTAAAAAATACAAAATCCAATTTCTTAAATTGAATTTAAAATTGAAAATTAATTTGATTTTTGATTAATTAATTAATTTAATATCAAATATTAAATTAATCACATAATTAATTTTAAACATGAATCCTATTCATGCAATTAATATTTAAATATTATAAACACTCCAATTTTGTTTAATTTCAATAAATTAAACGTTAATTATATTGAATATAATTAAACAAACCCTAATTTGATTTTGAACTTATTCAAATTCAAACCCTAATTCAATTTGATCAATTCAAATTGATATCATTCTAAATTCACTCAATATAATAATTCAAGGTGTTCATATTTTACGAGCTAGAAGAGGGACCTTATGGACCTACAGATCATGAGCTCCAACGATTAAGATTAATTAGCTAAACCACTTTAGACCAAATTAATCAATATTCATTAATTATCAAGTCACACCACTATAGCTCGATAGTTGCACTCTCCTCACTGTAGATATATTTGTGCCCACGTGATTTAACCATAACTAGTAAGTCGACCCTTCACAGGTTGTTCGTAATAACGGTTGGGTCAATATGTTGTTTTACTCCCAATATTATGTCTTGTTCCTTAAGTTCCTACTGATCCTTGTATGAACAATTGGTTTATGATCCAATCACTAAACCAGATCCCTCTCAGGCCAGTGAGAGGGTGGGGCTCCTTGTTCAAGACCTGGATTCAGTTACTTAAGAGAACAACCTTTCTTCTAACCCTAAATTGGGTAGACATGAATTTTGTCTTGCACCCTATGTCCCTAACTATCCACTTGGTCTTACCCCTGAAATAGGAGGCTTATTGAGCTGGCTGATGACGGGCAGAAATGTACGTTATTATAGGCCTTTTATTTAGAATTATGAAGGCTGATAAGAAGAATATGTGGTGATTATACTAAGAATTCATGAGAAAGTGAGCTTGCGTCGATCAACAATGAAAATCTCGGCTAACACATTATTATGCATTATTTTGCGTCCATTTGTCTATTTTTGTAGCTATCGCAGGAATCGATCGCATGCGGGAAATCTCACCATCGTAGAGGCGATCGCATACGTTCGACGCATGGATGTTTCAGCCATTAATCGCATGCGTCCATCGTATAGAGGTTGCGGCTACAGAGTAATAACCATAATAGAGGGATGAATACAAGGGTGGTGGAATGCAATGATACTTCGGAAACCAAACATGAACGCATACCTTGGGAGTATCAAAAGGTGAAGTTGACATCTCACTTACCACACCATTAATAGCAGATATTCAGAGTAGGTCCATCACGCCGTTAGCAGCAGAAATTCAGAGAAGGACCATTAATGCTGTCGGCGATCAAGCTCTATAAATAGAAGCCTTAGAGCACAAATTGAAATCATCCGAGGTTCTGCCTTAGTGCAGATCCTTGTGTTCCAGAAGAAAGCGTGAGAAGACATTCTTGAGAGTTCTTATTCCTTCAACCATTCCGAGTGATGACCGAAGCTTCACCGGAGATAGATCTCGAGAGAGACTACTCCACCGCCCATCCATGGCACCACCGACAGCCTTGACACACATCTGATGGAAGCAAGACATTGCCCATCTGGTCTTCCATATCTCTTCTATCTCTGCGTTATATTACATTGTGGCTTAAGAGATTAATATATATTGTGATCAATGCATTTCTCTATTTCCTTCGATTCCATCTTCATTTACTTCTTCTTATCATCTTTTACTTTCATTGCACGACTAAGTAAGATTGCTAGAGTATCGCATACTTATCATGCAACATAGACATATGAAGCATGTAGCAAACCATCGAGAGGTGTGTGTTATAGGGGTATTGTGAGAAAATCCTATTTGCTTAGTGTGAGGCTGTAGCAACGCTTTTCTATGAGCTGATCAGCAGTGACTAACTGCCTGAGAGGGTAAGTAGTGGAACGCATTAAGCAAAGTAAGTAGTGTTCCTAGAGATAGGAATAATCTTATGTCAACCATGCTTTATGTGATTACCTAGTCTTATGAGCACATCATTCATCATTTGGACATACTCGGGAGAGTAGTCTAAAAACCAAATCTAGGCTTGAGAGAGTCAGATTGGAACACATAAGCAAGAATAGAAGCTTAGGAATAAGTTCTGTTTGCTATTACACATCGTATGCACCCTATAGATAGTATATGAAAGTATGCGGTCACATTGAATGTGTCCAGAAGTAGGATACGGTGGTAGGTAGTCACCTTGTTTATGTGTGGGAGCATGTGAGCAAGAATAAAGACTTAGACATAAGTCTATTGACACTATCGCATATGCATTACATGCGTCTTAGTCAATTGTGTATAGCATAATCGCA
Organism: Benincasa hispida; assembly: GCF_009727055.1. Lineage (NCBI taxonomy): Eukaryota > Viridiplantae > Streptophyta > Magnoliopsida > Cucurbitales > Cucurbitaceae > Benincasa > Benincasa hispida. The sequence goes on from NC_052358.1 coordinate 43,484,343, forward strand.
TAACTTGCGTTGGTTGGGGTTACCCTTGCGATCAAACTTATTGATGTGGTAAAGTCATCTCCTCCACCATTTTATCTATTTTTCCATACATCTTATTACGCGTTAACAGTTGTCGTGCCTCTAACTCTCATAGTCATACTTCCATTACTTAATCTGTTTAGTTAGGAGTAGGAGTAGTGCATAGCCCTTAAAATTCAATATTCTTTTGTTCTTCGTTACAAACACATTACCTTATAACATTTAGCTACAAGTCCCTGAGTTCGACCTTGGATCACCCCGAGAAACTTGCGATCTTGTTATACTTGGCGAGAGAGCAAGAAAACTTGTGGCAGGAACGCATGGTCATTAGACGCATATTGCATATCCCTTAGTCCAACACATGACCAGTGACACATGGAGAATACACAATGAATGCATATTTATTTACTCCATTTTCCACGCATCACTGGCACTGTTGAGCCAACCCTCACCCATGAAAATTTAAGGATAATCCCGAATAAACAGGAGTTCATAGTTAGCTCAAGATTAAGATCGAGTTACCTAGATCATCTAAGCGAATAAATTAGTCTTAAACAGTAAACAACATTATAAAGTAAGAGTGACTTATTTCTTGGTCCGATCTTATGTAAACTCATTGCATAGGATACCCCCATTCCTCATGTCAATGCATGAACGAATCTGGATTACTTTGTTTGTGTTATCTTTACAACAACTTGTTATAGCTACAGAGTAGGCCGCATCTAATAGTGTTACCAGAATAAGGTACCCAACCTTAATCATATACTATAGACCGTTTTGGTTATTTACTCGAACTTGATCCATCTCCATGTCTCTATATAAAGTTCAAGTATTCATATAATAACCATGGATCTTAGTTTATTGGATTCAGACTTTACGAATGAAATTAATATATTCAATACCTTTATTGATGAAATTCAATGCCTTTATTGAAGAAATGTTGAATAACATCTTTATTGATAATAGAATATGTTTAATTTTTACAAACTGCGAGTTTTAGGACATAAAACCCAACAATACTCCCACTTGGACTAAAACTCTAGTGGATCAATATATACAAATATATACAATGTTGAGTTACACTAAGAGAACAAAAAGTATAAATACAATAAACTAGGGCATTAGATACCCATAATTTCTCCCACTTACCCTAGTTACAAATATCTCATAGACCTAGTCCTACTAGGTGACTCTCGAATACTTTAGCCGAGAGGGCCTTTGTAAATGGATTAGCTAAATTGTCTTGTGAGACTATCTGCGTGATGATCACGTCTCCTCTGTGTTCAATTTCCCTAATGAGATGGTACTTCCGCTCGATGTGCTTTTCTCGTTTATGGCTTTGAGGTTCCTTTGAATTTGCAACTGCTCCACTGTTGTCACAATAGAGGGTGACAGGCAGGGGCATATTAAGAACTACTTCCAGGTCAGTCAGGAATTTTCTGAGCCATACTACTTCTTTTGCTGCTTCACTTGCAGCTACATACTCAGCTTCCATTGTGGAGTCAGCAATACAACTTTTCTTGATGCTTCTCCATACAACTACTCCTCCATTCAGAGTAAATATTGACCCCAAAATTGATTTCCTAGAATCAATATCCATTTGGAAGTCAGAATCAATGTATCCAGTAAGGATTAAATCCTCAGCACTATACAGAAGCATATAATCTCTTGTTCTCTGAAGATACTTAAGAATGTTCTTAACGGTAGTCCAATGATCATATCCAGGATTGGACTGAAACCTGCTGACTATTCCAATTGTATTGCATATATTGGGACAAGTACACAACATTACATACATTAAACTCCCGACTACTGATGCAAATGGAATCGTTTCATATCCTTAACCTCTTGAGGTGTCTTAGGACTTTGTTCCTTAAATAAATGAATTCCATGTCTGACAAGCAACGTTCCTTTCTTGGAATTTTGCATTTTATATCTAGACAACATTTTGTCTATATAAGATGCTTGAGATAGTGCTAAAGTTCTATTCTTATGGTTCTAAACTATTTAGATCCCAAGAACATATTGTGCTTCTTTCGAATCTTTCATTTGGAACTGCGTAGCCAACCATCTCTTAATGTCAGCTAGAAGTTCTACTTCATTTCCTATGAGTAGAATATCATCAACATACAACACCAGAAAGGCGACAGTTATGATAACAATTTTCTTGTAAATACAAAGTTCGTCAACATTTTGTTCAAAGTCATAAGATTTGATCATAGTGTCAAATCTCATATTCCAAGATCTAGATGCTTGTTTCAACCCATAAATCGATCGGTTAAGTTTGCAAACCTTTTGCTCTTTATCCTGTTCAATAAACCTTTATGGTTGAGACATATAAATACTCTCTTCAAGATAGCCATTCAGAAAGGCTGTCTTGATATCCATTTTCCATATTTCATAATCATAAAATGTAGCTATGGACAAGAGTATTCTAATTGACTTTATCATGGCAACCAGAGAGAAGGTTTCTTCATAGTCTACCCCCTCTCTTTGGGTAAACCCTTTTGCCACAAGTCTTGCTTTATAGGTATGTACCTTACCAGCTAGGTCTTGTTTTCTCTTGTAGATCCAATTGCAACCGATGGGTTTTACCTCTTCGGGTTGATTTACAAGATCCTAGACAGAATTGAAATACATAGATTCCATTTCAAGGTCCATGGCTTTAATCCATTGGTCTTCGTCTACATCATTCATTGCTTGTTTGAAAGTCAATGGATCCTCTAAGCCATCATCTGGTATGATGACTTGAGTTTCAATTAAACCGATGTACTGGTCAGGCTGTTGCACAACCCTCCCACTACGACGAGGCATTCTCAACTTTTAAGAAGGCTGTGAAGTACTATTTTCATCAGCAACTTTTGTCGATGGACCTGGTCTGTCAAAAACTCTTGTTGATACATTTTTTGTTTCTCTAGACATTTCTTCTATTACTAGCTTACTACGAGGTTGATGATTCTTTATGTGGTCTTCCTCCAGGAAATTACATTTTTCGATATAAATACCTTGTCTTTCTGAGGATCGTGAAAGTTGCATTCTTTATTGGATTTAGACTTTACGAATGCAATTAATAGATTCAATACCTTTATTGAAGAAACTCAAGAAGAAATGTTGAATAACATCTTTATTGATAATAGAATATGTTTAATTTTTACAAGCTGCGAGTTTTAGGACATAAGACCCAACAGGTTCTATTTAGGAGGGGGTTTTTAAGCTGATGGAAACGTACACCTCCACCTAGGAACCGACCTAGAAGGTGAATTGGACAAATATATTATAAGCATGCAATAAATGATTGATTTTATTAAATGAAATTAATATTGCAAACCATTCAATATAAATGTCATATTGAGCAAATTTAAAGGACTTAGAAAAATTCATTAGTCGGGGTTTTAACTAAGTATAATAAAATCCTAATAAAATATTAGAATACTTTAGTGGGAGGAAGTTGGTATATATGATATTCAAATTTTAGCTCTCACATCCCCAAGAGTTCACACTGTAAGATTCATACTTGGTTTCATGTTGCCTTGGGAGCACCCTCCCTTCAGAAAGTGTTAACATGGGCCAATAACAAGGTGAATGGGGAAAGTATTCATAGTAAGTGCGAAAGGGACGTGTGTCAACATGTCCCACTGTCTCCTCTATTAGGTTGCACCATGAGATTCCTATGGTCTGCTTGCGTGTCATCCTAGAGTGACCATCCCTTTGGAGGGCCTCATCATAGGGGTCAGAACAACGTGAACTCAAATAATGTATAGGGTTTCTTAGCTTAATCTTCAACAGTTGTTTTTCCCTTCGGTAGCCTGTTGAAGCATACCTCTGGGATCTGAAAATGAGAAGGTTAAACTTACGGGATTAATTATATTATTTAATGAATCCTTGACTGAAACACGGTAGCTAAAAACTATAGGAATAAAAGTTATTATGGTATTAGTAATTGGCTGAGATTGTCTTAATTCAGAGGAGTAACTGATCACCCTTCGGTGGTTGTTGCTCTAAACCTCTGAAGTATCATTGCAAAAACTAAAATCAAAAGTTTAACAAGCATTCTGTGATTAAATATACTTTTGCTAAATTGATTGGATAATTAAGTAATGGATTATGACAAAGATAACCAATAAGGTTAATTGATTGTTATATGTTTCAGCATGTCTTCCACAATCATATCTTTGCTTAAAAATGAGAAATTAATCAGTGAAAACTATGCGACGTGGAAATCTGACCTAAATACGATTCTAGTTGTCGATGATCTGCAGTTTGTCTTGATGAAGGAATGTCCTCCAGTCCCTGCTCAAAATGCATCTCAAGCGTTGAAGGATGCTTATAACCATTGGACAAAGATCAATGACAAGGCCCAAGTCTATATCTTGGCAAGTCTGTCTGACGTTCTTACCAAGAAGAACGAGGCCATGATGGCTGCACGTTAGATTATGGAGTCTGTTTAGGAGATATTTGGATAGCCGTCCGCTTAGACCTGACATGAGGCTCTTAAGTACATTTATAATGTGCGCATGAAAGAGAGTCAATCAGTGAGAGAAAATTTTCTCGACCTGATGGTCCATTTCAATGTTGGCAAAATGAATGGTGTGGTCATAGATGAGCAGAGTCAGGTGTCCTTTATTTTGGAATCTTTTCTGAAGAGTTTTCTTCAGTTTCGCAACAATGCGGTAATGAACAAAATACAGAAAAATATGACTGCCCTTCTGAATGAGACTTTTGAGTCCCTTATGAAAGATAAGGAACAATAGAAGGAGAAGTAAATGTTGCCCATTCCAAAAGGTTCCATAAGAGTTCATCCTCTGGAACTAATTCCGTTTCTTCAACTTTTGGTACTAAGATCCAGAAAAAGAAAAGAGGGAAGGGGAAGGGGAAGGCTCCTCCTACTGTTGGCAAAGGCAAGGGTAAATGCTTCCATTATAATATGGATGGTCACTGAAAATGCAATTTCCCCAAGTACCTTGCTGAGAAAAAGAAAGAGAATGAAGGTAAATATAATTTAATAGTCCTAAAGACTTGTTTAGTGGAAAATGACCATGATGCCTAGATAGTAATTCAGGAGCCACAAATCATGTTTGTTCTTCTTTACAGGAAATTAATTTCTTTTAGCAGTTAGAAGAGGGTGAAATGATGCTTAAGGTTGGAACGGGAGACACTATTCCTGCTCGTGCAATGAGAGTTGCTAAGTTTTCTTTTGGAAATAGATTTTTGTTTTTGGAAAACTTATACATTGTTCCCAAAATAAAGAGGAATCTTGTTTCTATTTCTTGTTTAATTGAACAATCATAATCGGTTTCTCTTAATTTAAATGAATTGTTCATTATGAAAAATGGTGTGATTATTTGTTCAGCTAAATTAAAAGACAACTTATATGTGTTAAGACCAACTAAATCAAATGTACTTTTAAATCATGAGATGTTTAAAACTACTAATACTCAAACTAAAGGGCAAAGAATTTCTCCATGTAACAATGATACACACCTTTGGCATTTGAGATTAGGCCACATAAATCTCGATAAGACCAGGAGATTGGTAAAGAATGGACTTCTAAGCAAGTTGAAGATGATTTTTTTCCTCCATGTGAATCTTGTCTCGAAGGAAAAATAACTAAAAGACCTTTTAGTGGAAAAGGTTATAGAGCCAAAGAGCCCTTAGAGCTCATATATTCTAATCTATGTGGTCTGATGAATGTAAAGGCTAGAGAAGGGTACGAATACTTCATCTATTTTATAGATGACTATTCGAGGTATGGTAACTTATACCTAATGGAACATAAGTTTGAAGGTAATGGAACACATTTTGAACAATGTTCTCTCGAAGAGTGTTTCTGTAACACCTTTCGAGTTATGGAGGGGACATAAATCGAGTTTATATTACTTCAGAATCTGGGGTTGTCCTGCACATGTGTTAGTGAAAAATCCTAAGAAGATGGAATCTCAATCAAGATTATGCCAATTTTTTAGCTACCTAAAACACATCTAAAAAGTGCGTTTTCTGGGCTTAGAATTTGGTTAGTTTTATGCTTAATTTGTGATGTTTGATGCTTTTATTGTTTGATTGTAGGAAATCAAGCAATTGGATGAGAAGAAGCAATTTTGAAAGATTAATGACCAAAATACCCCCAAGAAGGTCAAGGTTTTGACCTAGGGCATTGATCAATGGAGAAAAAGGAAAGAAAATGTAGAAATAGGAGGTAGGGCAGTGTTGAACAAGCGTTGCAATACTACCCCACGACGCTGCAAGGAAAAAAGCATTTAAAAATAGGGAAACGTTGTAACGCTGCTTGTAGCATTGCGACACTATGGCTAGTGATGCGCGCTACGTATGAAATTACCATAAGCCTTGCAACATTACATTAGAGCGTTGCAACACTACGACTGCTGTCTATATAAGTAGTTTATCATCGAGCAGATTTGGTGGGGCCGAGAGGAGGCCAATGGAGGCATTTTTAAGGCTATTTTGAGAGCGTAAAGCAATATTTCAGTGAGTTCTCCCTGAGGAGAGTAATTTTGGACAGAGGCGGCATCTAGGAGCTTCAAAGGATTGAAGATTTGAAGAGATCGTTGGGTTGCGATTCCGGATTCGAGGATGAAAGTCAAGAACATGGCTTGCAGTTTCTTCCCTATTTTATTTTTTGTCCTTTGTGTTTGGAAACCTCATGAATGGTCTATATTTTTGTTGTAACCATGAGTTATTGATTTGTGTTTCTAGGGCGTTGATCTAGTTTTATGGATTGGGAAAATTGATTTGGTTATTTCTTGGATTGAATTTATGCATAATTATTTTAGCATGTTTATTCTTAATGCTTTTGATTCACTGATCATTAATTGAATGTTCTTTACTTAATGTCTGTTGAGAGAGAGAAGGTGTTGAGTTGGATCTAGCATGTTAAACTGTTAATCGAGTATGCACGAGAGTGATAAGAGATTAATAGAGATTGTCGATAGAGGAACTTAATGTTGTGGCTAGTCAAGCAATAGAAGAGATTCGGGTTGATGGTTAGTCATTAGAAAGGATTGAGCTCGAGGGAGGATACCTGGATAAAAGACTCCTAGATCTATAATTTGTATGAATCAATCTAAGGTTAAAGTAATTAATTTGGTTAATCCGTTTAATGAAATCAGACCCTAGAACGTGTCTTTGACTAGTTTCACCCCAGTTTTATCTTTTCTTGCTTTTTAGGATTAGATTAGTTAGGTTCTCATTACAGCCCAGTTCTTTAAATAAAATGAGAAGAATCTTTGAATAGCTAAAGAAGTTAAACCAATTCCTCAGAGGACGATATTCGATATCTTGACTATTCTACTATATTATAATTTGACGCGTGTGCTTGCACTCATCATCACTACCCTAAGGAAATGAGAGGTGGTTTATTCTATGACCCTAAAAAAAATAAAGTGTTTGTATTGACAAATGCTACGTCTTTAGAGGAAGACTGTCACACACCTGAAGGAAATTTTCGGAAAAGATCCTTTGAGTAGAAGCAAAGATCGTTCCAAATTCTATTTTTATTGAACGTAAAGTTTTACAGTAGAACAACAACTAGATATGCATTTACATAGGGTTTCAGAAACCCTTACATTTGAAGAACCCTTTCTTCAAGAACTCCCTTATTCACGTCACGAACGGAACTTCTTCTCCACGCAGATCTCATTCTTCATGAGGACACCACCACTTGAGAACCCTCTGTATTCTCTTTGGGATAAAGGATTCAAGCAAAAGTTGTGGGCTTTGCTTGAATCCTTGGAAGAGGGAAGGAGGTCGAGAGGAGGAGAGGGAAAATTCTATAGAGAACTTTTCTCTTGGAGAGAACCCTTCTTTCTTGAGCCATTTTGGAAGTAGAAACTTACACAACCAACTTGAATCCCACCTATCATAATTGAGAGAATAAGGGGAGGGAGTTGTAACTCCTTCCCTTTTTATTAATTTCAATTAAATTAATTATATATATATAATAACTACTTTATTATATATATACACTATATGTTATATCAAATATAACATATAGCCTATAGTTTTATATTGCATCAAATACAACATAAACTACAAATTTTATTCTCTCTCAACTATACATGGCTTTTAATATAAATCACATTTATATTAAATCCACTTAAATGAATCTCATCCATATAAATGATATTTGGATCATATCCAAATATTTTATCCCTTTCAATATAAATCATATTTATATTTAATTACATGAATTTCATTCATATAATTTGTATTTGAATCATATTCAAATTCCTCTCATATTACCTTAAATTATAATGTGTCAAAATACATTATATATTAATTATATCACATATATAATTAATTTAATTAATTATATCATATATAATTAATTCCCTAAATTAATTTGAACACTTCAAATTAATCCTCGATTAAATTCCTGTTGAGCTACAGTGGGGACTTTATAGACCTGTAGATTGAAACTCTAACGGTACTCGGATAATGAATTAAACTCTTTAATTAAATTACCCAACATCCGTTAATTGCCGGTCACTCCACTAAAGATTGAAGTTGCACTCTTTGCACTATAGATAAATTTTTGTGTCCATTGGATATAACCAATCAACAGTGCGATGACCCTTCACAAATTGCTTGTAAGTAAAGTTGGGCCAAAATACCGTTTTTCCCCTGTAGTTACATCTAACTTCTTAAGTACCATTGATTCCTCTAATGAACAATAAATCATAGTCCCACTATGACCAAGTCCCTCTCGAGCCAGGAGAGGGTATGGCCACTATGTTCAAGACCTGGAACCTGCCCTTAAGGGAGTAATTTATCTACTTGGCCCTGTATCGGGGAAGAAGTGAATTCCGTCTTGTGTAGTTGTGTTCCCAACTCCCCAGTCAGACAAATCCTCAAAATGGTAGGTCTGTTGAGTTGGCAATCTGGCCACTCTCACCTATACAAATCAAAGAACTGTCTTCATGAGTAGGAGTTCACAACTCACTCAGGATTCGGGTCAAGTCACCATGGTCATCCTAGTGAAATGTAAGTGTCTATTATTAATGACGTTATATAAAGAGACTAGTCATTTCGTGGGTTGGTCTTATATAAACTCTTTGTATAGGATACCTTCGCTCGCATATCTCTACATGAATGATCAGGATCGGATCATTTGTAGCACTTTACAACACTTGTAACACCTACAAAGTGAGTCGTATTCGTAGTGTCACCAGGATAAGGTACCCAACCTTGTCCATCTACTACAGACCATTTAGGTTATTATTTAAACAAGATCCACTTGTATGTATCTACATACTTGCTTAAATTACATGAAATAACCTCGGATCTTAGTTTATTAGATTGAGTATATGCTTATAAAATAATACTTATTTTATTAGCAACAATATGTTTATACAGAGTTTACAAACTACGAGATTACAAGGAGATTTAAGACAAAAATCCTAACAACCCCCTCCCAGATTACCCTCTTAATCTGGAAGAGAATGTGATGACAGTAGTTCGCAACCCTCTTTGTGGCACCCACTACCAAACTAGCCTCCTTAACCTGCTTAAGAACCCTGAATCCCATATATAACATTTAGTAAACTAAGGAAAACTTAGAAACAACCTCAGAACACTAAGATCCAACACACTACATAATTACATCATAATAACAATTACAGAGTTCAGTGGGTCCCAAGACTCTTCACTAGTCCTTAACATGAGCAACACATATGTACAGACATTAAAAAAGTAAACACCTAAAACTTCTCTTCAAACTTTGAGTTAATCTTGAGTCCTTGCGTCGCAGAGAAGTAGGGTGGTTAACCTCTAGGGAGATGACCACTACTTAGGGAAAAGGAAAACATTTGAAAGAATGAGCTACTAGCCCAATGAGTAACTAATAAAACTTAATCATCATGCTTAAAACTGAAAAGCTGCCATGCAAACTCATACTTAAAACTTTTTAAACATAGAATCTTTGTAAACATTAGAACATCATAACTCCTCTTAAACCTTGTTGAGAGAGAACCCTTTTGCTCAATCCCTCAACTTCTATCCTTAGTTGGTTCGGAGTAATCTCAACACAACCAACGTCAATTTTTCCTACGTGCAGGTAATAACTAAGTACCGTTATAACTTAGGTACTATGGCTCGGATACCTTCTCAATCTCATTGTCCTTTAGTATCAGGTTCATCATAATCATCATAAAAACTTATTCATTAAAACATGTATAAAAGCATAGTAGCCTGAAACATATGCTTAAACATCCTATTCATATAATCATGAACTACTAATACATGCTTGTCAATATAAAGTATATAATACTTGAACATTCTTTCATAACTTCTTTAAACTAAGCCATGCGTTAATAGACACTTTAAAATCAGTTTGCTTGGAACTATCTTAAACATCTTTATAAATAAAGCTAGCATAAGTCTGAACTTTTAAGTAAAACATGAGTTATTAAAACATTGGAAAAACACTTAATAAGTGTTATTTAAAACAATTAGTTTTAAATAATACCTATTTAATTAATTAGCACAATTAAATAACACTTATTAAATTTAATTTGTACATTAATTAAATAATTATTTATACATTCAATCTAATTTAATGTATGTGTATATATATATATATATAATCATCATAAACATCATATGTATATGTGCAATACCTCTCTAATAATTAATTCTTTGTGAATCTAATTCACTTGAAGAATCTTATTCAAATATTACTTTCCAATTTAATTTGAATTATAGATCATATCCATAATCAATTATATATTAATTACATTGATATATGGTTTCCTCAAACTAATTTAAACAATTCAAATCATCCCTCTTAAATATCCTCTAATGAGCTAACAAGGGGACCTGGTGGACCTGTAGATCAGAAGCTCCCACGATATGAGATTAATGGGCTAAACTCATTAACCAAGTTAATCAATATTCGTTAACTGTGAGTATAATCCACTAAAGACCCACAGCTGCACTCTTCTCACTATAGATATATTTTTGTGTCCACAAATATAGACCAATAACAGTAAGTTAGTCCTTCACGAATGTTCGTAACTCTAACTGAGTCAAATTACTGTTTTACCATTGGGTTACCTCTAATTCCTTAAGTACCAGTGCTCCTCCAATGAACAGTCTGTTTATGGTTCAACCAATAAACAGAAACCTCTCTCAGGCCAATGAGAGGGAAAGGCCCTTTGTTCAAGTCCCAGAGACACCACTTAAGGGAACACTCATCTACTTATGCCTAAGGTAGGAAGGAGTGGGTTCCATATTGTATTATTATGTTCCAAGCTCCCCACTCGGTCTTGTCCCAAAAATGGAAGGCATATTGAGTTGGTGAACTGGCCACCCTCACCCATACAAATCAAAAGATATCCCTCGTGAACAGAAGTTCATAACATACTCAGGAGTAAGACTAAGTTGTCTAGGTCATCCTATTGAAATAAGAACCTAACTAGTTAACGGTGTTACATATAGTGGCTACTATTTCGTGGTCCAGTCTTATGCAACCACTCGTATGTCAACTACATGAACACGTTGGATCATTGTGTTTGTATCAAATACAAAGCGGGTCGTATCCATAGTATTATCAGGATAAGGTACCCAAGCTCATCCCTATACTATAGGCCCTTCAAGTTGTATTTTGGACATTGATCCCTGTATGTCTTCACATACAGTTCAAGACTTATAAGACAACCTTGGATGTTAGTTTATTGGATTTAGGGTTATTAAGAAAAAAATAAACAAATAAAACAAACAATAACATTTATTGAATTAACATCTATAACTTTTTATTGATGGTGGTCAATTAATAACATTTACTATTTATGAGTTTTAGGGCATAAAATCCAACAAATAGTTCCTATCGTGTAGGATTTAACAAACCATATGGACTATCAAACAATAAGAACTAAATTCTAAATTTTAAAATCACGTGAATAACTTTTAACTCTATCCAAACCATTAGAACCAAACTTGGAATTTAACCTAATTTAATTTATAATACTTTACATAATACATATTTTAATTTTCAAAAAAATTGAATTAGGTTTATAACATTACATATTATATTTCTAAATGTTTTTATCTTTAATTAATGTAATTATGCATTTTAAATTTTAAAATTAAAATTCCGGATATAAAGAAAACATAAAAATGTTGTCTAACAGTTTTTAGAAATAGAATTTGGATGGTCTGGCACATATACTTGTTGAACTCGGTGAATTTGAAAACATGAAACAAAACTTGAATTGTAAACCAAACAGACCCTGAACTCTTCAATCGGAGTTGACTATTTGAAAGTCACTATAAAGAATGTCTAAAAAATATAAGTATTTTATTGTAATCGTTTTACTCCTTATCAGTAAAGTTTCTTTCCACTTGGCATTCTATCTCTAGATGGAGGTGATATTGCACCAAATCGAGCTACCAACTTTTGTATCTTTATTTACTCGCTCTTTATCTTTCATATTATCATGTGGAGCTACATATTGATTCACTTATTTTTCAACTATTATTACAAATTTAAAAGTAATGTAATTAAGTAATTACAAACTAGCTAAAGCGAACATAACTCAGTTGACATTTGAGTGTGCTAGTTTTTTTTTTTTTTTGGGAAAATACTGTTTTGGTCCCTAGGTTTTGGGTCTAGATTTTATTTAGTCCATAGGTTTCAAAATGTTACACATTTAGTCCTTAAGTTTTGATGTTGATTTCAATTTAGTCCCTAAGTTTCAAAATGTTACAATTTTATCTTTGACATTTGAGTTTTTTTTTTTCAATTTGGTCCATAGATTTCAAGATTTTACATTTTTAACCTTAACTTTTCATTAAATACTCATTTTCAAATATCGATGTCAATTTCTATTAACTAATTTAAAATAATTATGAAATAAAATTTAAAATTTGATCGAAATAGTGAAACTTAATTTATTATAATTTGTTTAGTTATTTAAAATTTATCAACATACATTAACAGTCAAGACAGAAAATGAATATTTAGTGAAAACTTTAGGTTAAAAATGTAAACATTGAAATCTAGGAACCAAATTGAAATAAAATTCAAATGTAACGGGTAAAATTGTAACATTTTGAAACTTAAGGACTAAATTGAAATCAAACTCAAAACTTAAGAACCAAATGTGTAACATTTTGAAATCTAGGGACTAAATAGAAACTAGATAATTAAAATACATTTAAAAAGCTATCTTGAGTAGTTACTAAATAGTCTAATTTATTTCAAAATGATTTATGAAAATTTCATACGGGTGGGTCAAATTTTGAGGCCCACCCGAAATTTGGCCAATCTTTCATAAATACTCGAATTTTGGCCTTTTGATAACGTCAACTGCATGTGAAATGTCTATTTAGTCCCCAAAACGCTCGAAGTTGCCCACGCATTGAATATTCTCGCTTGTTCAACTTGTTTTGGACTCATTCTTCATTGGACTGAAGAATGTTTTAAATTTTAAATTCCAGACTTCCTCATTCCTCTCGCTAAAACTTATTTCCTCTTCCTTAGTACAATATTTTTATCTCTCTCAGTACCGTTGAAATCGAATGCCACAACTTGCACGCGATTCGATTTTTGTACCGTTGAATGCCAAGAAATTGTAGATGGTTTTCTCCACTGGTGAACTGTCTCGTTTGCTCCTTTCTACACCTCCACAAGTTAAGGTAACAGTGGTACATATTGTGGTTTATGTTTTCCATTTCTTGCATTGATGGCGAGAAATTAGAAGTCAATTTTACTCAACAACCAAAATCCTATGGACGCGGTGTGCGAAGCATGTTCCTAAGATATGCATTGATAATCATGCGTCGATGATCATGCGTTGGAATGAAAAATGCGTTAACGAAAGTATGCGATGACCATGCGTCCTGCCACAAGTTTTCTTGCATTCACGCCAAGTATAACATGAACGCAAGTTTCTCGGGTAATCCAAGGTCAAACACAGGGACTTTTAGCTATATGTTTGCGGTGATGTGCATACGGCGGTTTGAATAAAAGAATGGAGGGGATGTTGCTATGTTAATCCTACTCATACTCCTATCTATTAGACAACGCAATGAGAATATGCATGAAAGGTAGAGATGCAACAAATCTTGACATGAAATAAATGTGTGGGAAAATAGATAAAATGCAGAGATGTTTCATTGCAAAATTTAAGAATGATCGCAAGGGCAACCCTAGTCAATGCAATCCATGCAATCATGGTACAACCATACACGACAAGTCATTTTCAATGAAAATGCGGTGCTCCTAATTCTAGGATGCATGTGTTGAACGCAAAGTGTCCATAGAGCTTACTCCTAAGTCTCTACTCTTGTCCTATGCGATGATGTAAAATGCATGAAAGCAAGGTGACTGCATTCAATCGTATCCTATCTCTAGGATGCATGTGATGCGTTAATAACAAATAATGCTCATTTCTAAGCGCCTATCTCTTGTGTTATCTGTTCTAATCTGACTCTCCCGAGCCTAGATTCTGACCTGACCTTCCCAAGCCTAGATCCTATCCTTAGACTACCCTCCCGAATATCCCTAATGGATGAATGAAGCATACATACTACAAGACAATCACATGAACTTGGTTGACGCAAGGTTGCTACTATCCCTAGTGAACAATTCAAACCTTGCTTAATGCATCCAACCACTTACCTTCCTGGGCAGTTGATTGTTGCTGACTTTACTCATAGACAAGCAATGCATTAGCCTATAGACAGGAATTGCAGCAGCTTCACACTAAGCAAATAAGGTTTTCTCACACACTCACGCAATGCACACCTCTCGGTGGTTTGCTACATGCTTCATATCCCTAATCCACATGACTAAGTATGCATTACCCAAGCAATCCCACTAAGTGTTGCAATGAAAGTAAAGATTCTAAGCAAGAAGATGGAGATGAAGTCGAAGGAATAGAGAAATGCATTGAAAAACACATTGTATTAATTTCTTAATTCAAAATGTCATACAATACAATATAGGAAAAGAAAGGAAAAAGAAATGATCGGCTGGAAGCAAAACTTTGCTTCCAACAGATGCGCATCAAGGCTGCCGGTGGTGCCATGGGTGGGGGAGAAGCTGACTCTCTCAAGATCTAGCTCCGGTCGAAGGCTCCGGTTGTCACTCGGCATGGATGAAGAAGGTAAAGAACTCGTAAGCGTCTTCTCATGCATTTTGTTTGGATCGCGAGGAAAGTCCCCGGTTCACAAGGATCTTCCCCCGGATAACTTGAATTTCAGCTCGTCGGCTTTTATTTATAGAGCTTGGGTTGCCGACAGTATTAATTGGACTGCTCTGAGTCTGAAGTTCCGCACGTTAGTCCTTTTCTGAACCTCTGCCACCAACAACGTGGTAGGTGAAATGTCAACATCATCTTTTGGATTTTCTCGAGGTAGATGCATTGATGTGTTCATTCCACCTACCTTGCATTGATCTCATTAGTTTTCATTGTCGTGTAGCCGCAAACATTCAATGGCCGCATTCTCTTAATACCATAACTCTACATGATGTCCGCAATCACTTGACGAGCACAACTCCCATGCGATGGACGCATACGGATGATTACCGCAACTTCCATGTGTTGATTGATGCGTTTGCCTTTGTGATGGAGTGTTTCTCCACATGCGGTCGTCTATGCGGTGGTCCGGTTTCCGCGTTTGCGTTCATTTCCTACATTAGCTACAAAAATAGAACATTGAACACATAATTAATGCAAAATAATGGGTTAGCTGAGATTTGACATGCTGATCTACGCAAACTCTTTTTCTTGTGAATTCCTAACATGATTGCCGCATATTCTGCCTAACAACCTTCATAATTCTAAGTAAAAGGCCCAAGATGACATGCATGTCATCATGCATGCGATTCGATTTCTGTACAAATTTCTATGACGAGAGAAAGAACTAGAGGAAGAACGAGAGGAAGAATGAGTAAAAGAACGAGAGGAATGCACTAGAAAAAGAACGAGAGGAACGAGAGGAAGAAATGAGAGGAACGAGAGGAAGGAGTGGGATCTTGAAACGAGATTTTTCCAGAATGCTTGATAATGTGATTTTTGTTCCTTTTTTTCTCTATTGTTTTTTCTTTTACCTGCAGTTGTAATGGCTAATATGAAGACTGCTGTAAAGGATCATTTTCTTGGACAAGCTACAAGCCTTTCTTCTCACATTAGGATTGTGAATAACATAATCAAATGAAAACTTATAGAGAGGCAGCTTCAAATATTTAGGAGGATTGTGTTTGGAAAATTCTTAGATATGGACATAGTGTTTAATAGCCCACTCGTCCACCATATATAATTGAGGGAGGTGGAAAGTAGTAGGTCTAATTCCATGACTTTTGATTTGGATGGGACGATTGTGAATTTTTTCGAATGAGAATTTTCTATTGGAGATGGGATTGTGGAATTCACCAAATTGGTTCGTACTGTTGAAGTGACGAAATCATTACGATTTAAGTATTTCAAGAATTTAATGGCAATGGAAGTGCATCCCACCAAGTTTGAAGAATGTTATAAGGCGCTAGAGTTCAAAAATGACTTGGATGCAGGGAAAGTTAATCTTGTATATTAGTATGAGTTGAGGTTGATAGGAAAAGATAAGACAAAAAGTAGCAATGATAAATCATTGTTTGATGATGTGAAGGACCTCGAATACTTCAACAGCTTAAATTTTATGGGAACGGACCTTCAATGGTCTAAAGAAAGCATTAAAAGACAAGGTCACCTCATACAAGGAAAAGGTGAAAACAAATAAAAGTTACGTGCTAAAATACAATCTACCTGAATTTCTTCACATGTTCCAGGTATCAATTCTTACATTTTCTTATAAACTAAAACGGTCTTATAGGTTTAGGCATATGAGATTATATCCACTATTGCTAGGAGAACTACAGTTCGACTTAACGATAATGTCGTGCCTCGATTTCTAAGGTGGTCATGCTCTCATTCTTTGTTTAACATGTTATTTTAGAAATATGTCTTCAACTCCCCTTCAGTGAGTAACAAGCACCACCTCCCATTGTTTTAGTATTTAACATTATTTAACATTGTCTACAATATGTTTGTCATGTAGTTGGTGATCAGGCCATTAACAATGTCTGATGCGGAGAGTCAATTTAGGGACACTCGAGTTGACAAACGCCTAATGTATTTAAAGCTTTAGGAGGAGGATCTGATGTTATCAGTGTTAAGAAGCTCGAAGAAGAACTAGCAGACATTGACCAAGCGGAGGTATCTGGTAGACATGAACCTCATGAGGGGGACCATTGCCTTTCCAATTCGAGCATGAGTCTTGTCATGAAGAGGAATTTGAGATCCGTGAGTCAGATCACCGTGTACCAGAGCCCAATGTTAACTCAAACAGGCGAGCATTTAGAGTAGAGACTACTTGCAAATCTTAGACGAGCGAGTCTCGAAAGTGGAGACTACATTGGGGGAGGTGACATCTGATTTGATGGAGGTGAAGTCTAATTTGGAAGAGGTGAATGTACAAATGCAGGCAATCACTGAGATATTGCAAATATTATGTCGGGTATGTATATTTCTTGATTTGTAGATGAGTCGATGTGTTTCGTGCGTAACGTATGAATGATATGGTGTAATTGTGTAGAACAATAGGGAAGACGAGTCACATGACCATGATGGTGAAGAGAAGTCACATGACCATAATGGTGAGGACGAGTCACGTGACCATAATGGTGTGGATGAACAACATGTCAAAAGGAATCCTATCGACCCTATCACTGATCCCACTCTCTCGACCACCACTCCTATCGACCATATCTCTGATCCCACCCTCTCGAGCACCACTTCTATCAACCCTATCACTGATTCCATTCTCTCGACCACCACTCCTATCGACCATATCTCCGATCCCACCCTCTCGAGCACCACTTCTATCGACCCTATCACCGATCCCACCCTCTCCAGTAGCACTCCCATCGACACGATCCTCGAGCATACCTCTGAGCTAATCACCAACATTTCCATCGTGCCTATAATAACCACGACTCTCACACTGTCCACCACCACTCCCATTGACCATATCGTTGATGCCACCTTCCCCACCACCAATGCCATTGTGCCTATAACCACCATGATGCTCACTCTTGTTGAGTCGATTACCACTAAGGCCACACTCACCACCATCACTGCCTGATCCATCCTCTACCGATGAAGATATCCAACTACGCCTGATCCCGCCTCCAAAAAAGAAGTTGAAGATCAAGTTGGAGAAACAACTTGAGAAGGTCACTGAGGTACCAAGCGTACGGGTAGGAAGAGGAAAGAGGTTAAGCCTTATACCCCTCCGGTTGAAGTGAAACAACCAAAGTTGAAGAGGAAGTACTATGATCTAGGTGCTTATCCTTCTGGTATGGTTGATAAGGTTAGATACGATCCAATCGATCCAGTACCAGAGGAAATATTCAACACCTTCCTACAATGGCTGATGAGCGATGATGTGGAGCCTCAAATACTTACCACGGGACTTTGTTTAGGATGGGTTGAAGCATAAAAGAACTGTTTCATGAGTTAACGAAGGATAATAAATGGATCGAATGTGATGTATGGACTAATTTTGTTATACAAGTTTTATATCGTTACTTGTACTATGTTTTAGTTAGTAATGTGTTCGACTTTCATTTATAGGTGCTTGAGAGAATATTCATGTTTTTTAGGAGAAATTTGCTTGCTCAGCCCACGATATGCATCCATAAGTTCACGATGTTCCCATCGGGAATATTGGTATGTATATGTTTTTTTCAATTAATTAATTCATTCATTCATTTTGTATACTTAGTTCATTAACAATTAATTCATCCATTACCAACAATGCCATTTGAACTTTTTCACACTCGAAAGCTTGTTCAGAGCCATATATGATAGGACCGGGGAAGAAACTGCGATTATATGGGAGAAAAAAGATAGTGTAACTAACCTTGTGTTTGGTTTGGAGTCAAATCGCCAACCAGAATGGGTTGACGTAGACTACGTGTATAGTGCAATGAACATACTTGAACATTGGATCCTGGTCGTGATTGACGTGAATAGAGGACGGATATTGTTATACGACTTCATGCCATCGTACATCTTGATGAATGATATTGCACTAATGTTGACGCCTTTGACATATACATTGCCGCCATTGGTTTACTTCTGCAAGCTCTATCAGAAGAAACAAGACTTGTCGTCATTGGCTTACTTCTGCAAGCTCTATCAGAAGAAACCAGACTTGCTTTATGACCCATGGTAAGTTTATTGTGCAGAAATAGGAGATATACAAGGTCAAAACACATTTGATTGTGGTATCTTTTGTCTAAATGTTTTTGAGCATATGGTTACTGGGTCTCCAACGATAGGAGTGTTGGTTCAAGAGAAGATGTTAGACTTTAGATTATAGTATGCTTGTGAGTTATGGGCTGATACATTCATTTATTAGATTGTATTTTTTAAGTTGTAAGCTTGTTTGTGCAAATTGTGATGTAAGAAACAGTACAACTTATGAATGTAAAATTAGTAAGACTTGTGAATGTTATATGACAGTATGATTACACTACAAACTTTTTTTCCTATCAGCCTTAAAAACATTTTACTGCAAGTCTATCTATCTATTGTGGCCGTCTATATTGACGAGTGGCTCATTACAAGTCTGTCTATTATCCTCGACACCATCACATCAGTTGCATTTTCTCGGTGGTCGATGTTCTCCAGTGGACAGGATCCCCTGTACCCCCTTTTGTGAACAACCATTTTCGGTGGAAGGATCTTAACGTCGGCATACTCTGGCGGTTTCTTTCATTCAGGCACATGATCAAGTGGAGATACGGATTCTGTGTATACAAGGACAAACGACTCCACGGAATAAAACCTGCTACATAGGGTGAATGGGTTGATGTTTTTCTCTTTAGATACAACAATAACGTGCGAACAAAAAATCTCCAAACACTGAAACTATTTGCAACTACACTCAAGTATATTAAGGCTAACAATATCGTCTAACCCACCATCTTTCACATGGAACCTATAACAATCGATTGGGTTGACTCGGTATCGCCTGACTTTCTCACACTATAATTATATAATTTTTGGATTTTATGTCCTAAAACTCGTAGTTTGTAAATGATGCGTTATTTTATTGAATGAAAATATGGATGATATGCGTTAATGGATTTTGTTGTGCACTCAAGTTTCCCCAGGGAATTCAAGTGTAAATTCCCCTGAGTTTCCTGGTAAGTCCAGGGTTGAACACAAGGACTTGTGAAAATAGTTATGTTGGTAATATTTATGAAAACTTTGTGGTAACCAAGTAAATAAATAAGTTTTGGATGTGTTGTTGCGTTGATGAAATAGAAGTAAATAACGACGGCATATTTGAGAAAGATAGTTGCATTGATAGATGCAATGAGTAAGCGAAGAACGGGTTGAGAAGGTCTTTTAGCTAGCGTTACTCGGGAATGCGTCAAACCTTGCGATCATGTTACAACCATGCACGCAAGTCATTTCCCAATGTAAATGCGATGCTCCTAAGTCTAGGACACATGTGTTGAATGCAAAACGTCCATAGAGCTTATCCCTAAGTCTCTACTCTTGTCCTATACGTTGATGCAAAATGCATGAAAGCAAGGTGACCACATACAATCATACCTTATTGCTAAGATGCATGCGATGCATTAATAACAAATAGTACTCATTCCTAAGTGCCTATCTCCCATTTATGTGTTCTAATCTGGTTCTTCCAAACCTAGATTCTGACTTGACCTTCCCAAATCTAGATCCTGTCTTTAGACTACCCTCCCGAGTATCTCTAATAGACGAATGAAGCATACATAAACAAGATAATCACAAAGATGAAGATTCCCTCGTTATGTTAGCTAACTACTTCTCAACCCATTCAACTAATTTAGCTACTCATGCATAAATAACTAATAGTGCACAGATACAGAGAAAGACATTCCATTCTTATAACTGAGTTGATTACAAAATGACAATGGAAAGTAAAGGTAGAGAGCCTGGTAGCAATTCCTTGCTGACCGAGGCTTTTTACACTGAATC
Organism: Benincasa hispida; assembly: GCF_009727055.1. Taxonomy (NCBI): domain Eukaryota; kingdom Viridiplantae; phylum Streptophyta; class Magnoliopsida; order Cucurbitales; family Cucurbitaceae; genus Benincasa; species Benincasa hispida. Next base: position 43,505,393 of record NC_052358.1, read on the forward strand.
TCTAGTAAAGGTAGAGAGCCTGGTAGCAATTCCTTGCTGACCGAGGCTTTTTACACTGAATCTCTACTCTGATCTACAAATATTCCCGCTTCCGCAAGCGTCGACCCTCTCTCTGTCTTGGAGCTTCCGGTGCTTTCCCAAGCTAGCTGGAACGATCTACTGGCACACCTTCTTCCTCGCGTCTGCCTGAAAATGAAATAAAACTATGGACAAGGGCGTGAACTTGTAAAGTGATGAGGTAATCGACTGCTTAACCCCTTCTCTGAAGAATGCACTTGGTATTTATAGAGTTTCCATGGTGATAGGCGGCTTCTCTCTCCCAGTTGTACAAATGGGACAGCTTTAATTCCTGACTGATGCGCCGGATAATTGTCACCGATAAAGCTGAATGTACTTTGTGACCGTTATCAGCTATCAACTTAATTTGGATTCGACTACTGTCAGCTTTCTGTCCCATCGATCTTAATTATCCTTTCACCCAGATGCGTCCACCATGTTGCGTCGACCAAGTTGCGGTGATTCTTCTTGGGTGAATGTCTGCGAGCAAGATCAACGCAAAGCCTTGCGGTGAAGTTGCACTCGACCAATGTATTCCTATGATCGCAATCTCTGCATTGCGTTAACGCATATTTTGCACAAAAATATAAAAAATCAAACTACTTCTAATGCGTTGGATGCATGCGACCACAATATTATAAATTTATGCTTAATGGACGCAATTTAAAACTATATTTCATCAACGCAATCTAACATTGTTTAAGAATTATCACTATGATAACGTGCATTTCTACCCGTTATTAGTAAATTAATAAACATATTCTGTTTTGTTTTTTGATAAGAGTTTGTTTAATTGAAACTTGTAATCTTGAATCCAATACAACTAAGGTCCTGAGGCTATTTAATGTAGTTTGAACTTTATGTAGTGACATAAAGGTGGATCAAGTTCAATATTATAGCCAAAATGGTCTATATATGAATAGGTTGGGCCCGCCTTATTCTAGGGACACTTATGGATGGCAGGCCCACTTTGTAGTACAAACGATGTGGATCCTAAACATCATGTGGAGACATGAAAAATGAGGGCATCCTATGTAAAGAGTTTATATAAGAACTGAACCATGAAATAGTTCACTTTTTACGTATCTACAATGACCGTTTTATTGTATATAAAACTTGACTATTTCGTTAATTGATGACTAGGTAACTTAATCCTAATCCTAACTAAAACTATGAATTTTTGTTCACTACGGAATTATCCTTAGATCTGCTATATGGTGAGGGCAAGTCATTATCGCTGGCCCAATAAGACCTCCATTCAGGGTAAGACAGGTGGATAGCTTGGGAACATTGGGTGCAAGATGAATTCACTCTAACCCGTTATAAGGGTATAGTAGATAGGTTTCCCTTTTGTACTGAATTAGGTACTGAACAAGGGGCCTCACCCTCTCCTTGCCCGAGATAGGGTTTCGGTTTATAAGTTAGACCTTAAACTAATTGTTCATTAGGGATCAGTGAACTTAAGGAACAAGATTAGTCTTTGGGGGTAAAACGGTTTTTAATTGATCCAGCCGAGATTACGAACAACCTGTGAAGGATTAGCTTACTATCATTGGTTATCAATGAACCACAAATATATCTATATTGAAGAGACTGTAACTACGAGACTATAGTGGAATGACCCGTTAGTTAACGAATGTTGATTAGCTCCGTCTAAAGAGTTTAGCTAGCTAATCTCAGATTGTTGGAGCCCATGATCTATAGGTCCATTAGGTTCTCCTACTAGCTCATATGGAATAAACTTAGAACAAAATGATAGAATAATTCGAATTGTTTGAATTAGGTGAAGAGAGAGAAACCGACAAGTATATGTGATATAGTGGTCGGGTTTTTCAGTTTAGAGATACAACTTTAATATTTAAATTGATTTAAATATCAAGAATATGAATACGTTCATATTCGGAAGCTCGAAAATAATGGAAATGGTCAAAGATGTAAAAAGTCAAAGAGTTAATTTTTGACTTTGAAAAGTCACACTTTGACCAACCTTATATTCAAATGTGACTTGAATTTTGAGAAAATGAATGTGGATTCATGCTCGGGAGGTCAAAATTAGTCAACACGGAAAAAATCATAAAAAGTCAAAATGTTGACTTTTTGGTCAAAGTTTGACTTGACAAAATGACTATTTTGCCATTTGACTAAAGTTAGTGGGAAAATCTAAACTTTTGTTGGATAATTCCACTAAGAAAATAATGGGCTAGGTGTTGGCTTATAGTGGAGACATTAAGCCCACTTAGATAGTAGATTCTAGGTATTGGGTTTTTATAGATCTGTTTCATGCAATTGTTGCATGATTTTTTCCTATAAATTAGGCTTTTAATTTGAATGAAAAAACTTTTGCCATATTTTCCAAAATAGTTTTCAAAATTTGGGTTGGAAAAAAACTCTTTTCTTTGAATGAAGTTAAAAAAAGAAAACCCAAACCAAAAGAAAATCCATTTCTTTTTCTATCTCTTTCTTTCTCTCGGGTTCTTCATCCATCGGGTCCCACAACTCGGTTCTGAGTCCAGAGGATAGTAGGTCAGCTCTAGTGGTGGTCCAGAAGAGTTCGGGTCAAGATTCAACGAGGAAAAGCATTGTTTGGGAGCTACAAAGGTTGTATCTTATCCATTTTTAATTCACTGTTTTTTCCTTCATTTGCATGCTAATTTCCTTTTAATTAAAAGCAAATAGAGTGTAATTAGATCCTTATTCCGCTGCGTATGTCTCGTGTTCCATCATGTGGTATCAGAGCATGCTTTAATTATACTCAATTGCTTTTGGTGGGTGTTTTCTTCCTTTCTATTCAAAGGTTGAATGAAATATGGATTAAAGTGAATTTATTATGATTTTGGTATTGTTTTTCTTTAAATTTCTTGTGGAAATTTGTAATTACTCACATGTTTATGAGCGCTAATGTGTGAAAAATGGTCTGTAAATTTGTTGGAGTCATTAGAGTTGAAATTAGGTTGTAATTTCTTGATTCCGGGAGAGAGGACAGCAGCAAAATTGAAGGAATTTTGATCACAGACCCGGAATTAGCCTCCAGACCCGAAAGACTACTCTCAGACCTGACCCGAGTAGCTGCTCGAAGCTGCCTCGTGTACGCCATTTGCCCGCGACCTACCTCCCGCACGTTCAGTTTGACCCGCCCCGCCCCGCACCTCCGTTGACCACGCTGCAGCTAGAGCGTTAAAAGACATCTCTTCTTCCAGCTAGATAGTGTTCTAGGTACGTTAGAGGTATATAAAATATTTAGCGATACATTTCGGCCTAACTAAACATATCCTAAAGTCTATGGTGATTCATCGAGTATACTTTTTATACTGAATTTCTTAACACTACGCATGCTCATAAAAACCGATTTAACCTAACTCAGGACCGCGCCGGGCTCAGATCTCTAGGTAGTAGGTCTTGTCTTCCGTGAATACCACTTCAACTTAAATACCTTCAACCTAGTCATCATCTGACTTTTTGACAGTCTGCCAGATTGGTGGAGAATCTCTTCTTAACTTCTGTTTTACAATCGATATTCGACCCTATGTCGTATGGAAAATTAGGGATTACTCTGATGGATTTAACCGTAAGTAAGCCACTGCTTATCATTTCATTTATTCATTTTACGAAGTCTAGTTTTAATATTATAACAATTATAAAATAAATTTAACAATTTATAACCCAATAGAGCACTTCACTTCTATAACATGCTTCTTTCAATCGAACACAATTCTTTGAAGTAAACACTATATTAAAACTAAGCATGCATAGTAAATTATTTTATAAATTATAAGAATATAACAAATGGCAACATCACAATGCTTTTTCCTATGGTGGGGTTTTAAAACTATATTGGCTATACGATATGCATCACATATAACTCAAACAACATGATACATCATATGGCTATATAGTGTGAGCAACATTTAAAGGGGTAGACCTGATTTTGCATTAAAAACCAAAAAAATAACTAATTTATTATACATGAAAGATCAGAATCCAGGTCTTTTTCGTTAAATCGGGCTTCAATAGCACTTTGAACATCTGGGGAACCGCCTTAAAAAACCCACTCGAACCGGCCCAAAAAACACCAAAAGACCAAGTTGAACCGGTCAAAACCGCGTCCCCCCTCAACTAGGTCAAAACGGGACCCGCTCCAGACTGTCGTGAGTTAGCTGTATCAACATCGTTG
>NC_052358.1:43509645-43515797 GCF_009727055.1 Benincasa hispida
GACCCGAGTAGCAATCCGACCCGATTTGGAAAAGCCTTGCCCATGTTAGCTGTCGACAGAGTATTCGGCCCGTTCCGCGACCTGACCCGGTTCTCTGCTCGAAGCTGCCTCGTGTACGCCATTTGCCCGCGACCTACCTCCCGCACGTTCAGTTTGACCCGCCCCGCCCCGCACCTCCGTTGACCACGCCAACGAATGTTGACAAGCTAATCCAGACAGTCTGGAGCGGTCCGTTTTGACCTAGTTGAGCCGGTTTGACCGGTTCAACTTGGTTTTTGGTGTTTTTGGGCCGGTTCGAGTGGTTTTTAAGCGGTTCCAGATGGTTCAAAGTGTTTGAAGCCGATTCCGAAAAGCTGGTTGCTGATTTTGTATAATAAATTAGTTATTTTTTTGTTTTTAATGCCAAAATCGGTCTACTTTAGTGTTGTTTACCTATTATGCATATGATGTATAATGTTGTTTGATTATGTGTGCATATCGTATGCCATATAGTTTTAAAACCCCACCATAGGAAAAGCATGTGATGTGCATTTGTTATATCTTATAAGTGTTATAAAATATTTACTATGCATGCTTAGTTTTAATATAAGTGTTATATTAAAGAATGTTTGATTGAAGGAAGCATGTTATAGATGAATGCTCTAGGGTTATAATTGTTATAATTTATTTTATAATTGTTATAAAATAACCTAGACTTCTAAAATGAATAATAAAGATAAGATGCATGCTTACTTACGGTTAACCATCGAGTAATCCTAATTTTCATAGAAAATAGGTCGATATCTTGTAAAACCGAAGTTACAAGAAGACTCACCTGGCAAGATCTTGTCAAAAAGTCAGATAAGATGACTAAGGTTGAAGGTATTTAAGTTGATGGTTCACGGAACACCTACTACCTAGAGATCGAGCCGGCGTCTGAGTTAGGTTAAATCGGTTTTATGAGCATGCGTAGGTTAAAAATTCAGTATAAAAGTTATACTCGGATGAATCACCTAGACTTAGGATATGTTTAGTTAGCCGAAATGTATCGCTAAATATTTTATACCCTAATCGTCTAGAACACTTCAGCTGGAGAGAAGTAATGTACTTTTAGCTCTAGCGTCCCTAAGAGTTCACACCGTGAGATTCATGCTTGGCTTTGGGCCGCCCTAGTGTTGACTCCATTCAGAGAGTGTTTGCATGAGTCAATACCAAGCTGAATAGGGGAAGTTGTTCATAGTAAGTGGGAGAAGGAAGTGTGTCAACACATCCTACGGTCTCTTCTATTAGGTCGCACCATGAGATTCCTATAATGCGCTTGCATGTCTGCCCTGGACCGACCTTACCAATCGGAGGGCTGTATTATAGGATTCGAAACTCCGCGAACTCTAGAAATTGATAGGGTCTCTCAGGTCCATTTTCATTCTTGCCTTTCCAACTTTGGGAGCATAATTATTCCAATTTTTAAGGTCTGAAAATGGAGGGTCACACTTACGAGAATTACTAAGTTTTAGTAAATTCTTGACAAAAGTAGCGATAACTGAGTTACTATAGGAATAAGAGTTATTCTGGTGATAGTATCTAGTCAAGATAGTCTTGGTTCAACGGAGGAATAGTCGATCACCCCTCGGTGGAGGTTATTCTAAACCATTGATATATCGTTGCAAAATATAATAATGAAGGGTACATTATTAGTTTTTTTTTTGCTAAACTTGATTGGATTTAAAAGATTAATGCTTTCTACTAAAAAGGATATGTTTTTTTTTTTTAGCATGACTAGCTCTTTAGATCAACTATTAGCTTCTGAAAAACTTAACGGCGACAACTACTAAACATGGAAAACAAATCTAAATTCAACACTAGTAATAGATGACCTGAGATTTGTCTTAACTGAGGAATGTCCCCAGGCCCCTGCATCGAAAGAAGCACAAGGTAAATATGATTTACTAGTTGCTGAAACATGTTTAGTGGAGTATGATACCTCAACCTAGATATTGGATTCAGGAGTCACTAATCATATTTTCTTCTCTTTTCAGGAAACTAGTTCCTGGAAAATGCTTGAAGAAGGCGAGATCACCCTTAAGGTTGGAACAGGAGAGGTTGTCTTGGCTGAAGCAGTGAGAGAATTGAAGTTGTTTTTCAACGATAGATATATCATACTTAAAGATGTTTTGTATGCTCCTAAAATGAGATAGAATTTAATATCTATCACATGTATATTGAACAAATGTATAAAATATCTTTTGAATTTAATGAAGCGTTCATTTTCAGAAAAGGTATTCAAATTTTTTCTGCTATACTTGAAAACAACTTATATAAGTTAAGACCAACTAAAGCAAAATTTGTCTTAAATACTGAGATGTTTAGAACAGTCGAAACTTAGAATAAAAGACAAAAAATTTCTTCTAATGCCTATCTATGGTACTTAAGACTTGTCCACATAAATCTCAAAAGGATTGAGAGATTGGTTAATAATGGACTCTTAAATCAGTTAGAAGATAATTCTTTACCTCCATGTGAGTCTTGTCTTGAAGGAAAAATGACTAAGAGATCTTTTACTGGAAAAGGTCTCAGAGCCACAATACCTTTAGAGCTCGTACATTCGAACCTTTGTGGACCGATGAATGTCAAAACTCGAGGTGGGTATGAATATTTCATTAGTTTTATTGATGATTATTCAAGGTATGGTCATATTTACCTAATGCATCAAAAGTATGGTCATATTTACCTAATGCATCAAAAGTCTGATTCTTTTGAAAAGTTCAAAGAATATAAGGTTGAGGTTGAGAACCAGTTAAGTAAAACAATTAAGACACTACGATCAGATCGAAGTGGGGAGTACATGGACTTAAGATTCCAGGACTATATGATAGAACACGGAATCAAGTCACAACTCTTTACACCTAATATGCCTTAGCAGAACGGTGTATCTAAAAGAAGAAACAGAACTGTTGGATCATGTTCGCTCAATGATAGCTTGCTGAGTTCCTGATTCCTTTTGGGGACATGCATTAGAGACTGTTGTCCTTATTTTTGAATAACGTGTCCTCTAAAAGTGTTTCAGAACACTTTATGAGCTATGGAAAGGGCGTAAAGGCAGTTTAACGTCCACTTTAGGATTTGGGAATGCCCAGCACACGTGTTGGTGCAAAATCCTAAAAAATTGGAACGTCGTTCAAAACTATGCCTATTTGTAGGTTATCCAAAAGAAGCAAAAGGTGGTCTATTTTACGATCCTCAAGAGAATAAGGTATTTGTATCGAGAAATGCCACATTCTTAGAGGAAGACCACATAAGAAGTCATCAACCTCGCAGTAGACTAGTATTGAATGAAATCTCCAAAGACACTACAGATAGAGCTAGTTCATCTACTAAAGTAGTAGATAAAACTAGTTCATCTGGTCAGTCACATCCTTCTCAAGAGTTGAGAATGCCTCGATGTAGTGGGAAGGTTGTTCATCAGCCTGACCATTACTTGGGTTTAACAGAAACACAAGTCGTCATACCTGATGACGACATAGAGGATCCATTGACCTATAAACAGGCGATGAAAGATGTGAACCGTGATTAGTGGGTCAAAGCCATGGACCTGGAAATGGAGTCTATGTACTTCAATTTTGTCTGGAAACTTGTAGATCAACCAAATGATGTAAAACCAATTGGTTGTAGGTGGATCTACAAGAGAAAACGAGACCAAGCTGGTAAAGTACAAACTTTTAAGGCTCAACTTGTGGCAAAGGGTTATACCCAGAGAGAGGGAGTGGACTATGAAGAAACTTTCTCTCCTGTTGCCATGCTTAAATCGATTAGAATACTCTTATCCATTGCCACCTTTTATGACTATGAAATTTGGTAGATGGATGTCAAGATAGCCTTTTTAAACGGCGACCTTGAGGAGAGTATCTATATGGCTCAACCAGAGGGGTTTATTGCACAGGGTCAAGAACAAAAGGTTTGTAAGCTTCAAAAATCCATTTATGGGTTGAAACAAGTTTCTGGATCTTGGAATATAAGATTTGATACTGCGATCAAATCTAATGGCTTTGAACAGAATGTTGACGAGCCTTGTGTTTACAAGAAGATCGTAAATTCTACTATAGCATTTTAGTTTTATATGTTGACGATATTCTACTCATTAGGAATGAAGTAGGTTACCTAAGTGACATCAAGAAATGGCTAGCAACGCAATTCCAAATGAAAGATTTGGGAAATGTGCAGTATGTTCTCCGGATTCAGATTATTCAGAACCGCAAGAACAGAACACTAGCATGTCTAGGTATAAAATGCAGAATTCCAAAAGAGGTCTGTTACCTTACAGATATGGAATTCATTTGTCAAAGGATCAATATCCTAAGACACCTCAAGAGGTTGAGGATATGAGACGCATTCCTTATGCTTCCGTAGTAGGGAGCCTGATGTATGCAATGTTATGTACTAAACCTGACATATGCTACGTAGTAGGAAAAGTCAGTAGGTATCAGTCCAATCCTGGATATGATCATTGGAAATACATTGGATTGTGGTATCTTTTATCTAAATGTTTTTTAGCATATGGTTACTGGGCTCCAACGATAGGAGTGTTGGTTCAAGAGAAGATGTTAGACTTTAGATTACAGTATGCTTGTGAACTATGGGTTGATATATTCATTTATTAGACTGTATTTTTCAAGTTATGAGCTTATTTGTGCAAATTGTGATGTAAAACACAGTACAACTTATGTATGTAAAAATTAGTACAACTTGTGAATGTTATATGACAGTATGATTACACTATAAACTTTTTTTCCTATCAGCCTTAAAAAACTTTTACTGCAAGTCTGCTTGTCTATTGTGGCCATCTATATTGACGAGTGCCTCATTACAAGTTTGTCTATTATGGCTGACACCATCACATCATTTGCATTTTCTCGATGGTTGATGTTCTCCAGTGGACGGGATCCTCTGTACCCACCTTCGTTCTACTCGAACAACCCTTTTCGGTGGAAGGATCTTAACGTCGGCATACTCTGGCGGTTTCTTTCATTTAGGCACATGATCGAGTGGAGATATGGATTCTGCATATGCAAGGACAAACGACTCTACGGAATAAAACCTGCTACATAGGGTGAATGGGTTGATGTTCTACTCTATAGATACAACAATAGCGTGCAAACACAGAATCTCCAAACACTGAAACTATCTGCAACTACACTCAAGTGTGTTAAAGCTAACAATATCGTCTAACCCACCATCTATCACATGGAACTTTTAACAATCAATTGGGTTGACTCGGTATCACCTGACTTTCTCACACTATAATGGTATAATTGTTGGATTTTATGTCCTAAAACTCGTATTTATAAATTAATAAACATATTCTGTTTTATTTTTCGATAAAGTTGTTATTAAAATTGTAATCTTGAATCTAATAAACTAAGGTCTTGAGGCTATTTAATGTAGTTTGAACTTTATGTAGTGACATAAAGGTGGATCAAGTTCAAATATATAGCCAAAATGGTCTATAGTATATGAATAAGGTTGGGCGCCTTATTCTGGGGACACTATGGATGCGGCCCACTTTGTAGTTAGTACAAACGATGTGATCCTAAACCGTTCATGTGGAGACATGAAAATGGGTGATCCTATGTAAAGAGTTTACATAAGACTGAACCATGAAATAGTCACTTTTTATGTTCTAAATGCCGTTTTATGTATAAAATTGACTATTTCGTTAATTGATGACCTAGTTAACTTAATCTTAATCCTGAGCTAACTATGAATTCCTGTTCACTCGAAATTATCCTTAGATCTGCATAAGTGAGGGACGCTCATTATCGCTGGCCCAATAAGCCTCCAATTTCAGGAGTAAGATCAGGTGGATAGCTGGGAACATAGGGTGCAAGATGGAATTCACTCCTACCTGTTATAGGGATAGTAGATAGGTTGTTCCCTTTCGTACTGAATCTAGGTCTTGAACAAGAGGCCCCACCCTCTCCTTGGCCCGAGAAGGGTTCGGTTTATAGGTTGGACCTTAAACCAATTGTTCACTAGAGGATCAGTAAAATTTAAGGAACAAGATACAGTCTTGGGGTTAAAATGATTTTTATGACCCAGCCGAGATTACGAATAACCTGTGAAGGATTAGCTTACTAATCATGGTTATATCAAATGGACACAAATATATCTATAGTGAG
>NC_052358.1:43516257-43526481 GCF_009727055.1 Benincasa hispida
AAATAATGGAAATGGTCAAAGATGTAAAAAGTCAAAGAGTTGACTTTTGACTTTGAAAAGTCAAACTTTGACCGACCTTATATTCAAATGTGATATGAATTTTGAGAAAATGAATGCGGATTCATGCTAGGGAGGTCAAAATTAGTTGGAAGTCAAAACTTTTGTTGGATAATTTCACTAACAAAATAATGGGCTAGGTGTTGGCTTATAGTGGAGACATTAAGCCCACTTAGATAGTGGATTCTAGGTATTGGATTTTTATAGATCTGTTTCATGCAATTGTTGCATGGTTTTTTCCTATAAATTGGGCTTTCAATTTGAATGAAAAAACTTTTGCCATATTTTCCAAAATAGTTTTCAAAATTTGGGTTGGAAAAAAACTCTTTTCTTTGAATGAAGTTCAAAAAAGAAAACCCAAACCAAAAGAAAATCCATTTCTTTTTCCATCTCTTTCTTTCTCTCGGGTTCTTCATCCATCGGGTCCCACAACCCGGTTCTGAGTCCAGAGGATAGTAGGTCAGCTCTAGTGGTGGTCCAGAAGAGTTCGGGTCGAGATTCAACGAGGAAAAGCATTGTTCGGGAGCTACAAAGGTTGTATCCTATCCATTTTTAATTCACTGTTTTTTCCTTCATTTGCATGCTAATTTCCTTTTAATTAAAAGCAATTAGAGTGTAATTAGATCCTTATTCCGCTGCATATGTATCGTGTTCCATCAATAATTTCCTCCACATATTTTGAATGTGTCGATGTGCTAACTGACCAAATATTTTGACGCTCATAGAACCATTGTTGTATCAAACACCTTATGTAGTCCAGTATTGTTGTTATTGGCAGTTTCCTTACTTCCTTTGTCACCGAAATGAAACACTCGACATTATTATTCGTCATGTTATCATATTGATTCGCATATTGATAACATCATGCCTACCACTCGACACCAACATCCTCCAAATACCTTCCAAGGCTACCATTCTTGAACTCCAATATTTGTTCCCAATATCTTTTGAAAGCGGACTCTCGATACGCTCTTACTGCACTATCGAACAATTTGCCCACTGGATCTTTGAAGTTTTTATTGATATTTCTCTTTTAGTGGAATGTACAAAGTCCATGAAATGTTGTTGGGAATACAACATCAACTGTATTGGTGATAGTTTGATGTCGATATGAAACAAATAGAAGATTAGGAAATTCTCCAATTGTAGCTTTCAAATTCGTCATAACCCACTTCAACGACTGGTCAGTCTCATTGTGATGATAGTGTTGGGGTTGATGCCCTAAATCTTGTAAGGTCCTATAGTTTGTAATTGTAATGTACAAACATTTTATTTATATAATAAAATATTTGATGTTTTATTTCAAAATTAGTTGCATTAACCACAAACCAATAAACTAACATCCAAGGTTATCTTGTAGCGTAAACATGTATGTAGAGATATATGGGTGGATCATATTTAAGTATAACCTAAATGGTTGATGTGTTATTTTAAGAGGTGAAGTTATGAAATGAAATGCGGTGATGGAAATGCGTTGAGCAACAAGTTTTCTCAGCAGAATCCAAGTGTAAACCCTACTGAGTTTCCTGGTAAGTCCAGGGTCGAACTTAGGGACTAAGGGAAACGGTATGCGGGGATAATTTTCAAGAAGACTTTGCGGTAACCAGTAAATCAAATAGTTGTTTTAGGTTGTTATTTGCGGTATAAAATAAATATATGCAACAGAGTTACAAAAAGAGTTGATAATACGGAAGATACGATGAATATGCGGGAAACAGGTTGAGAAGGGGTTCAGCTAACACTTCCTAGCATGCGTTCATGTTATGCGATCATGCAGCACACATACAATAGCAAATCATCTCTCAACGCAAATGCTACGGCTTCTAGTGCTAGAACGCATGCGATATATGCGATGAGTCTATAGGACCTACACATAAGCCTCTATTCTTATTTATGCGATGACAACACAACATAAATAAGGCGACCACATAATATCATAACCTATCTCTAGGGTACATGCGATGCATGTTGGCAAATAGAGCTTATCTCTAAGTCTCTATCTCTCGCTCACGCAGATCTAATCTTGCTCTCTCGAGTCTAGATTCTAACCTAGCTCTCTCAAGTCTTAGGTTCTTTCTTTAGACTCTCTCTCGAGTAGCTCTAAAGGGATGTTGGGCACAACATAAAACAAGATAATCGCATGCAATGAAGATCCTAGGTCATGTTAGCTTAGTTCTTCTCAACCCAATCGGTAAATTTAGCTACTCATGCATGCTTTTAAGAGAGTGAACAGATGTAGATAAGCAAGTTCCATTTTATAGATGTAGAGTTGAAATAAAAAATAACAATGCAAGATGAGAATAAAGAGCCTGGTAGCAATCTCTTGCTTCCCAAGGCTTTTACACTATCTTTTCTACTCTGTTCAAAAGATAGACTCGCTCTCGCGAGAGTCGGCCCTCTCTATGCTTTTCCACGCCTCTGGGTTCTCTCTCGAACTAACCAGAGCGATCTACCAGCATCTCTTCCCTCCTCTCACTCTACATTCTAAGTAAAAAGGAAAACTATGAACAAGGCTATTCTATCTAAGGGAAAATTCTCTAACTATCCGAACTCCTTTACTGAAGGTTGCCTTCGGTATTTATAGAGTTTCTGGGTGAAAGGCGTCTTCTCTCTTATGATTGCACTGATGGGATGGGATTAATTCTCTGCCTGATGCGCCAAATATTTGTCACCGAAAAACTGAGTGTACTTGCTACAGTAGTTCTTTAGCGACTTGTAAACTTAATTTGGACTCGACCGTCATTAGCTTTCTGTCCTATCGTGATTTTTATGCTTTTCACCCAGATGCGCCCACCAAGTTGCGTCGGCTCTATGCGACAATCCTTCTTGAGCAGATACTTGCGAGCGCAAATCACCGTAAAGCCTTATGGTAACACTGCATTCTACCTTTGATTTCTTGTGATTGCATTTTCTGCCTTGCGTCAACGTATATTCTGCACAAAAATACACAAGTTGACTATTTTCATGCAATGGACGCATGCGACCACAATATTACGTACTTAATGCTTTTTGGATGCAGTTTTCTATATTTTATCAATGCAAACCTCATTGTTTAATAACTTAGCACTGTAATAACGTGCATTTCTGCCCATTATCACACTCCCAAATTTAAACAATGCTTGTCCTCAAGCATAAGCTAAAGATTTCCTTTAGAATGTCGACCACAATCTTTTTTCCTAGATTTCTCAAGGATACTTCATTCAAATCCTATATATCAAAATTTCCTTAATTCTTATTCAAGTCTCTCCTTAAAATATTTCTAAAATCTAGGGACCACAAGTTTAACCTTCAAAAGGACTTTACTAGATTCCAGACTTTGGCACTGGACGTTCCAAGAAGGAAATTTCTGCTGCTAAAGAGTTGTTTCAATACCAAAGGAGTGAACTTCACTAGAAAGGTAACAAGACTAATCTTCGAGTACTTAATGCTTTTTGGATGCAGTTTTCTATATTTTATCAATGCAAACCTTCATTGTTTAATAACTTAGCACTGTAATAACGTGCATTTCTGCCCATTATCACACTCCTAAATTTAAACAATGCTTGTCCTCAAGCATAATCTAAAGATTTCCTTTAGAATGTCGACCACAATCTCTTTTCCTAGATTTCTCAAGGATACTTCATTCAAATCCTATATATCAAAATTTCCTTAATTCTTATTCAAGTCTCTTCTTAAAATATTTCTAAAATCTAGGGACCGCAAGTTTAATCTTCAAAAGGACTTTACTAGATTCCAGGACATCGCATGATTTATTTCAAAAAAAACTTTTTTTTTTCACTGGGTGTTAAATGATTTTTATCCTTGCATATTTTTTACATTATTATTTTTCTCTGACCTCGCGCTGATCCAAGTGCCTCGCCTTCGTTTTGGCTTGCCCCTATGTGTGTCATGCGGACATCCAACTACGAGCAAGATGCTCTTTCTCAGACTAAACTCATGCCTACTTGGCAGCGGAGTTGCAATCATTTATTTATGCGTTGATCACGATTTCTATATTTGTTTTGGCTTGCCCCCACGTGTGTCATGCGGGCATCCAACTATGAGTAGGATCCGATCGCAATGTTATGATTTTTATTTTTAGATAGAGCCAAAAATAGCAAGGTCGAAAATAAATACCTCACCTCCAAATTTAAAATGCGGCAATGTCCTCATTACCAAAAGATTGAAAGAAGTCATACGATGTTCTTAGGAAGTTTAGTAAAGGGTCAGTTTGAAAGAAAGCTCACAGACAACTAACTTCTAGAAATATTTCATGAGGTGACTTTTCTAAGATTATTTTTTGAGGTGAAGTTATGAAATGAAATGCGATGATGGAAATGCGTTGAGCAACAAGTTTTCTCAGCAAAATCCAAGTGTAAACCCTACTGAGTTTCCTGGTAAGTCCAAGGTCGAAATCAGGGACTAAGGGAAACGATATGTGGTGATAATTTTCAAGAAGACTTTGCGGTAACCAGTAAATCAAATAGTTGTTTTGGGTTGTTATCTGCGGTATAAAATAAATGTATGCGGCAGAGTTACGAAAAGAGTTGATAATACGGAAGATGCGATGAATATGCGGGGAACGGGTTGAGAAGGGGTTCAGCTAACACTTCCTAGGATGCATTCATGTTATGCAATCATGCAACACATATACAATAGCAAATCATCTCTCAACGCAAATGCTACGGCTTCTAGTGCTAGAATGCATGTGATATATGTAATGAGTCTATAGAACCTACACATAAGCCTCTATTCTTATTTATGTGATGACAACATGACACACACATAAGCCTCTAACTATCCGAACTCCTTTACTGAAGGTTTTCTTCGGTATTTATAGAGTTTCTGGGTGAAAGGCGTCTTCTCTCTTATGATTGCACTGATGGGATGGCAATAATTCTCTGTCTGATGTGCCGAATATTTGTCACCGAAAAACTGAGTGTACTTGCTACAGTAGTTCTTTAGCGGCTTGTAAACTTAATTCGGACTTGACCGTCATCAGCTTTCTGTCCCATCGTGATTTTTATGCTTTTCACCCAGATGCGCCCACCAAGTTGCGTCAGCTCTATGCAGCAATCCTTCTTGAGCAGATACTTGCGAGCGCAAATCACCACAAAGCCTTGCGGTAACACTGCGTTTGACCGTTGATTTCTTGTGATTGCATTTTCCGCCTTGTGTCAATGCATATTCTGCACAAACATACACAAGTTGATTGTTTTCATGCAGTACTTAATGCTTTTTGGATGCAGTTTTATATATTATATCAACGCAAACCTTCATTGTTTAATAACTTAGCACTGTAATAACGTGCATTTCTGCCCGTTATCAATGGTCTGTAGTAGATGGATAAGGTTGGATATCTTATCATGGTGACACTACAAGTATGACCCGTTTTGTAGATGTTACGATTGTTGTAAAGTGCTACAAATGATCTGATCCTGATCATTCATGTGGAGACATGTAAGCGGGGATATTCTATACAAAGGAGTTTGTATAAGACCAAACCACGAAATGTTTAGTCTCATTATATAACTCGTTCATAATAGAGACTTACATTTCACCAGGATGACCATAGGTAACATGACTTGAATCTTGAGTGAGTTGTGAACTCCTACCTATGAAGGAAGTCCTTTGATTTGTATTGGTGAGAGTGGCTAGATTGTCGACTAAAAAAGCCTACCATTTTGGGGATTCGTCTGATTGGGGAGCTGGGAACAAAACTACACAAGAAGAAATTCACTCCTTCCTCAATGTCGAGGTAAGTAGATAAATTTCTTCCTTAAGGGCTTATTCTAAGGCTTGAATAATGTGACGCCACACCTTATCCTGGCCCGAGAGGGGTATGATCATAATTGGACTATGATTTATTGTTCATTAAAGGGATCAGTGGTACTTAAGGAGTTAGATGTAACTATAGGGGAAAAACGATAATTTTGACCTAGATGTACTTACGAACAATTTGTGAAAGGTCGTCGTACTATTGATTGGTCATATTCAATGGACACAGAAACATATCTGTAGTATGAATAGTGTAGTTGACGGTCTTTAGTGGAATGCCCGTTAGTTAATGGATGGTTAAAATTTAAATTAAATAATTTAATTAATTATTCACGTACCGTTAAAGCTTCAGCTACAAGTCCATGAGGTCCCTCTGGTAGCTTAATAGGACTAAATGAGAATCAGCATTTGGATTAATTTGAATTAATCAAATTAATTGAGGGAATTGATTATATATGATATAATTAAGTTATTTTAATAATATGTGATATAATTATATACATTATATTATTTATGAGAGGAAGAAAATATTTGAATATGATTCAAATGTTGATTATATGAATTGGATTCATAATTTTTAAATTTAATATAAATGTGATTTATATTAAATGTCATATGTGAGAGAAAAGAAAATATAGGTTATATTGTATATGATACAATATTAAAACTATAAGATTATATGTTACATTGATATAACATATAAATTATATAATATATAGTATATTATATAATTAGTTATTTTTTTTAATTTTAAATTTAATATTATAATATTATATACACACACACACACTAAATGTCAATTTAAATAAATTATTTTTTATTTTTTATTTTAAAATTAATTTAAATTAAATGAGGGAGGAAGTTACAACTCCCTCCCCTCTTTTCTCTCTACCTACATAAGTGGGTGATTTTTGGATTTTGATAATCTATTACTTGTGAGAGAAAAGAGATAGAAAAGAATGTTGTTTTACAGGAAAGGGTTCTCTAATCTCCTCTCCACTTTCTTCATCTAAAACTCTCATTCTCCTCCCTTCCCTCAATCCAAATTGGCCAGAACCCACCACTCTTGGGTTTTCTACTTGAGAATACCAAGGTTTTCAATTGGTGGTGTCCCAATTGGCCTTTTTGGCTTTGTTCATTATTTGCAGATTGAGGGATTTCTTGAATTTCTTGAAGAAGGTCTTCAAAGGTTAAGTTTCATGAACTCCTAAACTTTTTATTGTTAACCATGATGTAGTTAATTTTATAATTCCATAATCTATTTATTTAGTTTGTAAAATTTCTTTCTCTATAAAAATGGGATTTGGGACGCTCCTGCTTCTACTCAAGGGCCATTCAATATGGGATCCTTCAGATAGCATATGCCAGAGGGTACACCTGGTTATTACCATCCATTGCAACACCAACCAATATTGTGTCTTTGTACTTACCCTTCAAATGAGTGCCATCAACAACTATCACTGGACGATAGCTCTTAAACCCTATTAAGCACAGACCTAGTTCCATGAACATATATTTGAAGTATTGAGATTCTTCAAGTTCAATCTAAAAAACGATCCTTAGATTTTCAATCTTTAAAGTTTCACCATAAGCATGGAACAGGGCATAAGATTCCTCGGGGGTATCCCTTGTAAGAGCAAAAGAAGTTTCTCTTGCATGTCATGCCTTGTCGTAACTTATGTTCACCGATAACTTGTAGAAATGCAAGTTATTTTAACTTTTAAGTTGGAACAACTAAGGTTTTTAATGATAAATTCTCCTCATTTTTAGAAGAAACGCATGGAATTAATCAAACATTAGCAAACTCATGCAAAAGAATGTTTATTACTAAAGTACTGCGACACTAACGCATTGTATTGCAGGATTTCAACAAGAGGCTAATGCATGATTAAGAAGTGTCGCAGGTAAGTTCTAACGCATGGGCCATGCGTCGGAGGGATTCAACGCAAGGAAGATTCATCGATTCAAGCTGTTTGTGTCAAATCACCACTTGCAAGCATGGGCACCTGTAGTATGCGGCGTCTGAAAAGCTTCTGAGTGTTAGGCGGCTGACCAGGGCATGGATTTTAATACTGCCCATCATCAAGCTAGAGATGACCAACGCCTATAAATAGATGAAATCCCTCAAGAGTTTGAAGGGCATAAAATTTCAAATTCTCATTCTCAGTATTAGCTTAGTCGTAGTATTAGATCTTTAGAGCTGTGTTGTGGTGCCAAGAAGAGTAGAAGGAAGAGAACTACCATCACCGTCGATCAAGGAGCGGAGGAAACCGAGCTTGAGAGAGACACTTCGTCCAACTCTTATGCAAGTGATTGTACACAACTAGAATTGAGCCAAAGAGATACAAGAGATTGTACTCTGCGGCTTGACTCAGTTCCTTTCATCTCATTTATCGCTTTCATTCTTTCATTTGATTAAGTATTGCTTTTGTAAAGACAATCTGCTTATTTATAAATTCATATATTTGATCAATCACACTTTGCCATTGTTTATTTCTTGTTTATGTTGGATGCATCTATACTTCATGCAAAATTCCAACTTAAACGCTTAAGCCAACTTGATCAATTGGTAAAAGCATCTTTAGCTTAGACTATTCGAGAGAATAAATAAGCCAGCATCAAGTTAGAATGCATAGTACATCTAGTGATAGACTTACTAGTGTTTTACTGCATCTTGTGTTTGATGCATGCATCCTAGAGATAGGTTTTGTATGTTATTCGCATTGAGAAGTGTCGAGTAAAAGTCTAACGCATAAACAAAGATAAGCAATCCATCTCATTCACATCACATTCTAGTTTGTGTACATTCATCTTAGATCGATGCATACCACTTGCATTAAAATCCATTTCCACACAATTCATCATTCTCTACTCAACTCTTTTGTATCTTCTTGCACACATACAACACCTTAGTGTAAATAACACATTTCTCCATACATTTAGGAAATCCCTACAATAGTTACAATGCAAGGTCTGCGTTAGCTTAATCTGAATCCCTGAGTTTGACCCTGGACTTACTAGGAACCTAAATTGGATTTATACCTGGGTCTGATTTAGAAAAACTTGAATGTCAATAGAAGGAGTGTCGTGCGCAACTATAACGCACCAACTCATTACGAATACATCAATGCATCAAAGCATAAATGTATCATTCATACTTAGAACTTATTTTTCCAATTCATTTTATATAATACACTCCCAGCTCGAATCACGATAGCGACGAACAAGTTTTTGGCGCCGTTGTCGGGGATTCAACATCAAAACTAACCAGAAATTTTGCTTGTATCTTTTGTAGGAACACTTCAGCCGAGGGAGTATTATGAGCTAAGCCGAAGCTTGTAAACGTTTATGAGCAGGGAGAGCACTCCTGAACTTGTATACGACCCCGAGGTTGAAAGGACCTTCTGACATAGATACCGATCTAATCGTCATCATAGGTTGAGGCAACAATTTCTCAAACAACAACACAGGCAACAAGAAATGGGCAGACGAATAAACAAATCGAAACTTAGCTCAACAACTAGCTCACACTGCGCAAAATCCGATCCTAATGGCGAACAGTAGTACGCGTCCCATGAGGGAGTACGCGTCTCCTGTATTGTATGATTTCTCATCAGGAATCAAATACCCAACGCAGACGGGACGAGATTCGAGATGAAATATGTGATGCTGCAAATGCTCTAAACTGCTGAACAATTTGGGGGTGGTCGAGGAGAAGATCCTAACGCCTACATGAAACGTTTCCTAGAAACATGTAACTCTTTTGTGATTCTTGGAATCACCCCATAAGCAATCAGGCTATCTCTGTTACCCTATTTTTTGCGTGATGACGTAAAGCAATGGATAAGCTCACTAGAGCCTGGTGAGATCACAACTTGGGAGAAGTTGGTGGAGAAATTCATGCAAAAATACTTCCCACCTCCCACCAACGCAAGGAGGCGTCGAGAGATCATGAACTTTGAGCAAGAAGAAGCTGAAACCTTAAGCACCACATGGGAGCGTTTTAAGGGATTGGTAAAAAATTGCACGAACCATTGATTACCATTAACTATCCAGATGGAGACTTTTTATGGTGGATTAAATAGAGCATCGCAGTGGTAGCCGACGCAGCTGCAGCTGGTGGAATTATGGATAAATCTTACACTGAAGCCAAGGAGATATTAGACCGCATTGCTAAGTACAACATGGAATGGGTGGACGATACGTATAACGCAAGAGTTGATAGGAAGAGGAGATCTCAGAATGTTAATTCTATCAATTCCAACGCAATAGCCACACTCTCTGCACAAGTGGCTACTATGACAAACCTTTTGCAGAACATCACTAGGGAACGCATCAAATCAATAGAAGGTGAATCAAGTAGAAGCATTCGAGCAGCCCATGGTTAGCTGTGTGGGCTGTGGAGATCCT
>NC_052358.1:43527565-43629118 GCF_009727055.1 Benincasa hispida
CATTCCTATGTTGATTGCCCACAAAATCCGCAGTCAGTATGCTTCATTAAATATACAACCCATTTTCAATACATATAATCCTGGATGGAGAAACCATCCAAAATTTTCTTGGACAGGAAATCAACAGAAGCCACCACCAGGGCGGAACTAGCAACAAAGGCAAGGACCCCGCTACATTCCAGCAACGCATTCAGCCACAACTCAACACCTTTAATAAGGAGTCAGGCGTCGAGCTCAAGATCTTCGCTGAAACCTATTAAAGGATACATCGCCTAGAATGACGCATTGCTAAAGCCAGCATTGTCTATCAAAACCTATAGATAAGTGGAGAGATAACAAGTGAGTTAAGAATAAAGCCTGGAGTTTGCCTAGCAACATTGAAACACCGGAAAAATGAAAGGAGCAATGTCACGCGATGACATTGCAAAGTGCGAAGCTCTTGAAGAAAGAACCATGAATCCAAGAAACAACAATCCTTCGAAAGAACGCAACAAACACGTTCAATGGATCAGATAGCAGCTGGGTAAGCCCAGTCCAATACGTTCCCAAGAAAGGGGGAACAACAGTGATAGTCAATAGCAATAATGAGCTCATTCCTTCTAGGACTGTCACAAGCTGGCGCATCTATATGGACTATAGGAAGCTCAACGTGGCAACCAAGAAAGACCACTTCCCCCTTCCTTTCATTGACCAAATGCTTGACAGACTGGCTGGAAAAGAATTTTATTGTTTCCTTGATGGATACTCTGGTTATAACCAGATTTTGATTGACCCAGAAGATCAGGAAAAGACAACATTCACCTGTCCCTTTGGAACGTTCGCGTTCAGACGCATGCCCTTTGGGATATGCAACGTACCTAAAACATGCCAAAGGTGTATGATGAAAATATTCTCTGACTTCTTGGAAAAGACCGTTGAAGTTTTCATGGACAATTTTTCAGTCTTTGAAGACTCTTTTCAATCATGCTTAGATAACTTAGAGGCCGTCCTCGCTCGATGTGAGGAAACAAACCTTGTGCTGAATTGGGAAAAATGTCACTTCATGGTGACTGAAGGAATTGTTAGGCCACAAAGTATCTAAAGCTGGGTTGGAAGTTAATGAAGCCAAGATAGATGTCATAGCTAAACTTCCACCACCATCAAATGTAAAAGCTCTACAAAGTTTCCTAGGACATGATGGCTTCTATCGAAGGTTTGTTAGAGGATTTTCTCAAATTGCGCGACCTCTGAGTGCATTATTAGAATTGAACTGGCCCTACGAATTCAATGACGAATGTTGCGATGCGTTTGAAACATTGAAATATACGTTGACTACAGCTCTTATACTAATAGCACCGGATTGGACGCAACGTTTTATTCTCATGTGTGACGCGAGTGATGTTGCAGTAGGTACCATGTTGGGGCAGAAGAAAGGAAATTTGATACATCCCATCTCTTACGCGTCCAAAACACTGAACGACTCTCAGGAACACTACACAACCACAAAAAAAGAAATGCTGGCTATAGTGTTTGCCATCGAGAAGTTTAGATCTTATTTAGTTGGTGCATTAGCAACCATCTACACAGATCACTCAGCCATAAAGTTCCTGATGAGTAAAAAGGACGTGAAACCAAGATTAATAAGATGGGTGCTGCTATTACAAGAATTTGACATTAATATTCAGGACAGAAAGGGGACTGAGAATCAAGTGGCTGACCACCTGTCCAGATTGGAAAATCAGGAAATACAAGATCAAGAAAATGAAATCAAAGATTCATTTCCTGATGAAAGCTTGTTCAGAGTTGAAGGCAGGGAACCTTGGTACACAGACATAGTTAATTACTTAACTACCAAGCAATTCCCTGGGAACTTCAACTCTCAGAAAAAGAAACGGTTAGTACACGACAGCAAATTTTATTTTTGGGATGAACCGTTTCTCTATAAATAAGGCCTAGACTCCATCATGCGTCGATGCGTTCCGGAGGAAGAGACACAACGCATCTTGGCTGAGTGTCATGACTCTCCTTACGGAGGGCATTGTGGAGGGCAAAGAACTGCTGCGAAGATTCTTCAAAGTGGATACTTCTGGCCCACCCTATTCAAAGATGCGAGGGAGTATGTTTGTAAATGTGACCCCTGCCAACGCACCGGGAATATATCATCAAGGGACTCAATGCCCTTGAACAATATTCTTGAAGTTGAATTATTTGATGTCTGGGGCATTGATTTTATGGGACCTTTTCCCCTGTCCTGTGACCAACAATATATCCTGCTTGCAGTAGACTATGTATCAAAGTGGGTAGAAGCAGTAGCTTGTGCCAGAAATGATGCGTCGACTATTTCTAAGTTTCTTACTAGGAACATTTTCACACGCTTTGGAACGCCAAGAGCCCTAATAATTGACGAAGGTACGCATTTCATTAATCGCATCATTTCTAAATTACTTGCCAAATAAATGTTAGACACAAAATCGCTATCGCATACCACCCACAAATGAACGGTCAAGCTGAGGTATCAAATCGGGAAATAAAATTAATACTGAAAAAAGTTGTCAACGCATCGCGGAAAGACTAGGCACAGAGGCTGGATAAAGCATTCTGGGACTATAGGACTGCCTACAAGACCCACATAGGTATGTCTCCATACTCTCTAGTATTTGGAAAAGCTTGTCACTTACCCCTAGAGTTGGAGCACAAAGCTTTTTGGGCAGTAAAGAAGCTAAATTTGAACTTGGACATCGTGGGCGATCAACGCAAACTTCAGCTCAATGAGCTTAAGGAGTGGCGATTGAACGTATACGAGAACAACAAGCTCTACAAGGAGAAGACAAAACGTTGGCATGACCAACGCATTAGTAAGAAATAGTTTGTTGTTGGCCAAAAAGTTTTATTGTTCAATTCACAATTGCGTTTGTTCCCAGAAAAGTTAAAGTCAAGGTGGTCAGGACCATTCATTATCAAAACAATCTTTCCCCACGGAGCAGTACAATTAATGCGGGAGGATGGCACCAATGCATTCAAATTAAATGGCCAAAAAGTGAAGTCATACTTTGAAGATGGCATAGAACGTCAAAATTCATCTCTCATACTACGTGAAGCCAACTGAGGCTCGCGTCGAAGCATCCCTGGATTCGCATTGACACAAATTCCAGGGACGCTTCCTCTTTCCTTATTCTTTTTGCATTATGTATTTTATCAATACGTTTGAATTTACTTTGTTTGTCTGCGTTTTAAGATTGATTGTTCATTGTTATTGCCTTCATAGTTAGAGATTTACTTGTTTTAAATAAATAAAAGTCTTGTACAATCGGGATGAGAATAAATGGACGCGTTAGACTTAAGTCTTAACGCATGGCCCAAGTTGAAAGGACGCATCTCAAAAATGCAAAGCATTCGAGTACTTGGAAACCCAATACACATCCTTTCGACTTCGCATTAAATGCGGACGTCAGGCACTACCTGACGTCACCCCTCTCTCTCTCCCCAGCTTATAAAATTCGAGACCCTTCATTTTCTTTTTCCTTCATTGCCCTCAAGCTCTCTATGAAGAAAAAGAAAGAAAAACCCTAGCGTCCATTGTCCTTCACCGCCGTTCGCTCAAGCATTTTTTCGTTCACTCTTCAACAAAGATGTCTTCAGCGTCCGATAGCTAGAATCAATCAATGAACTTTGGAGACGTCTCGCAGGTAAGCTCTTTCTTTTCCTCGTCTATTTCAACATCGCCTCCCCCAAGCCCTCGACAAACCTCAAAACCACCGTCCCTACTAAACCTCTACACGACGGGCCATCTTCCACCTCCCAGCGACCGTCTCGGTCAAAACCCACCAAAGCCACCATAAACCCTTCGCTCTTAAGACGCAACACCAACAGCCCAAAACCCCCAAAACCAAAACCTAAAGCCCCTTCAAAACCAAGGCAGTGTCCTTCGTCATCTACGGTTGCCAAGAAACCGTATACCAAGCCCGCCCCACCACCATTCATTCCAAATATCACTCTGGTGGATGCGACGCATGACCCCATCCCAGCCTACCTCGAACCATCGCCAGTCGTGCGTCTACCTCCTCCACTGTCCATACAATCCTTGGCCACCATCTACCCAGTTGAAGCAGACACGTCCAACCAACTTCTGCGTACACCCATCATCATCTCATCCCCTAGGTCGCCGCATACCCCATCAGGCACCCCACCATTCACTCCACCAAGGCCTAGCTTTGACAGTCCTACATCAGAGCGAAACCTCGAAGAACTAGCAGAATTAGCTCGAAGGGACGAGCAAGAAGTGTTTGGAGCAATCTTGGCAAGTCTAAATCAAGGCCAAGAAGAAGAGCAAGTGATGCGTTCTAATCCACCCAATGCATCACTTGAAATGGATGAAGTGGAACGCTATGCAACAATGCTCGAAGCGGAGTTAGAAGAAGAAGATGAAGAAGATGAAGAAAGGAAGTTGGCCCAGACAAGTCGTAATCTCGCCAAACTAACGCGAATGAAGGGCCCTTAAAAGCAAAGAGAGTGATGAGAAAGAGAAAATTAATCTTGGAGGAAGAAGATGAGGAGACCGCATCCAGTCCTGAGGATGCAACGTGTGGAAGTTGCTCAAGGCACAACGCGTTAGAGAAGGAATATGAAACATTAGCAGCCCGCAAGGCAAGGGCAAAGGAAGTTAGCTCTCCAAAGGGAATTGGAAAACAAATTAAAGGAGCTGGCACGGGAAGCCAAGGCATATGCGGCGGGCAAGTGCAAGGTAACCGACGCGTTACCTAAAAAGACCATAGGAAGGAAGCGCCAATTCAGTAATATTCTTGCATTGAAAGGCTTCTTTCCTGAACGCCACCCATTGCCAGCATACATAATTGAAACCATAGAAGCAATGGGTTAGGGTCAGCTATGTGTTGGGCACACAAGAATTTGGCCCAACCTTGTCCGCTAGTTTTACAGCAGTAAGTTCGATATGGAGAAAAGTACTGCATTTGTTGATGGGGTATTGGTGCGGTTCTCAGCCAATAAGATCAATGAAGTGTTCAATATCACGAGTAATTTGGACGCAGAAGGTAACCGCATCTTGGAACAACCAACTCCAAGCCAAGTTGAAGATGCGTTAAGAGTGGTAGCAAGGCCTAGAAGCAAATGGCAAACGTCAAGAAATGGAGCAAAGATGCTAGCTTCCAGGAACTTAAAGCCAGATGCGAATCTATGGTATTATCTGATTAAGAGAAGCATCATGCCTATAACACATGATGAGACATTGTCAAAAGAACGCGTCTTGGCTACCTACTGTATCATGCAGTGCATCCCTTTAAATGTAGGAAGAATAATAAGGGATCAGATCAAAGCCATCAAGACCAAACCATGAGGATAACTTTATTTTCCATGGATGATCTGCGCATTGTGTGAACACGAGGGCATCCCTCTGGGGGATGACTATGAGGAGATCGACGGTTGATGGTCATTAAGTTAATCAGGTGTTTGCTTTGCGGTTCGTCGCATCAGCCTGCCCTACCTCGCAAAGAAGTGGTAGCGAGACCTCGATCATCCAAACACGCCCCCAAAAGAAGACGCGTCCGGATAATTGAACATAGCGATGAAGCTTCAGAGAATGAAGATTATGAAGCAGAGCTTGCACTTATGGATGAAGAAGTGCGACCAAACCTAAACCTCACTCTCCAAAACTCACCAGTGGCTCTGCGAGAAGAAAGTCTTGATCCAACGTACCAAGAGCCTACTGATGTAGATCAAGACATCCCTTGTCCCCTTCCTTCGCCCTCACCAATTCCAATTCCCACTTTTGTGCCTCCTTCAATCATTTTTTAACCAACTGGGTTAGGGTCGAGTAACGCAGTTGTTGGCTTTTTGACCCTTAATCTTAAATTAATTAATTAATCAATGTTTTGATGATAACAAACTCAATTTTTAATTACTGAAAATCTTAGTGTTTTAATATGTCCATAGCGTAGAGCTCGAAACAACGATTCCAACACCTCTTGAATCACTCAAATCGGAGCTAAAACGAAGACGATATGACCGAAACAAATCTATAAAGAAAATACTGTGGTGGATAATGTCGCATAACCAGACCATTTGCATGTAGACATGTGGCAGCATATTAGTTGAATGGTGGATCATTAAGAGATTAACATATGATGAACTTTTGATTTTTGGATTGATTTAAAATTTAAAAAGAATAAATTTAAAAAGAAAATGAATTAAAAGGAAAATAAATTTAATATTATTTTATGTTTGTGTCTAATGGCTAGTTTTTTACAATGGTATGTTTTTTATTTTTAGATTGACTTTAAAAAGAAAATGAATTAAAAGAAAAATAAGTTTAATATTATTTTATGTTTGTGTCTAACGGCTAGTTTTTTACACATGGTATATTTTTTATTTTTGGATTGACTTTAAAAAGAAAATGAATTAAAAGGAAAATTTATTTAATATTATTTTATGTTTGTGTCTAACGGCTAGTTTTTGACACATGGTATGTTTTTTTATTTTTTGGATTAATTTTAAAAAGAAAATGAATTTCAAAAGAAAAAGAATTTAATATNGGCTAGTTTTTGACACATGGTATGTTTTTTTATTTTTTGGATTAATTTTAAAAAGAAAATGAATTTCAAAAGAAAAAGAATTTAATATTATATTTTGTTTGTATCTAACGACTAGTTTAGTTTAAAATCTCCACCATTGATTTTTCTTTTCCAAAATCCAATGGTCCAAATTAATTGTGGTTTCTAAAAATTTTTCCATCCCTATATAAACCATCTTCCTCTCCAAATTTTAAACTAACAAATTTTACATTTCATAATCCTCCAAAACTCAAAAGTTCCATTGTTGCTCTCTCTAGTTCCTATTTTTTTTTTTTCTTTTCATCTTATTCTTGAGAGAGTGGTATTGTATTGTGAAGATAAATTTGTTGAGTGCTTAAACTTGTAAATCCACTCTAGTGAGAGTTTTATTGTGTTCTTCAAAAATTCCAACATTTGTAACGGTTTGATCCTAAACCGTAGAAAGGATCGGGTTTCCTCTTGAATCCGTAAAAGAAGCGGTGGTGTAACGGTTGTACTCTAATCCGTGGAAAGAGTCGGAAAGATTTTATTCAAATTCCCAAGAGGCTCTTGGGGAGTGGAGTAGGTCGAGTTTGACCGAACCACTATAAAAATTAAGGAGTCTTCTTCTCTAACTCTTTCCTTTTTATTTTTGCAATTAATTTAAGCAATTTATTGTATGTTTTAGTTTGTTCTTATTTATTTGCTAAAATTTGATAGAATTAAATTATCACATTTTTTGTCATCTTATTTGTTGCATAAATTAAATTTTTCTTATTATTTATAAAAAGTGTATTAATTAGTTTAATAGGGTTAATTTAGAAAAAAAAAAGTTTAATTAAACCCTATTCATCCCCCTCTAGGATTGCCATATCGATCCAACAGCAGTAAATTTTGAAGACCCAGTTGAAAGAAGTGAAGAGCCAGCATCACCTCAATGCAACACTGACATTGAGGAGTTGAAAACTTTTATCATTAATCAACTCAGACCATTGGCCGCGTCCATTGAAGGTCTTCAACAACTAAACAGGATTCTAAGGGATTACTTAAGGCAGCAAACAAGAAGAATGCAAGACCAATTTGTTTATACAATGCAGTACATTAATCAGGTCTTGGTCGAAATGTTTGCCCTGCTTCCACTACCTGCTCATCTTAGAAACCCTTTGCGCTTTATGGATGAAGACCTTGCAGAAGAACGCAGGGATGACGCGCCAGCACAATAAAGTTTTGAGGTATTGGTTATTTTGTATTTTGATTTATTTGATGATCTTTTGTATTTGTTTGTCTTGTTTGTTTATTTCATGTTATCCTATGAAAATGAATGAAAAAATTCTATCATTTTTTTCCTTGCGTTTGACCTTAGCAGACTTTTTTTTTTTTGTTGTTCTTTAGCTATTTTCTAGTCTTGTGCTTTGCCTTACCTCAATGATATCAATAATATGAAATCTATAAGTATAAAGTAGGCGTTAGGAAAATTAACAAAGCCTAAATTTCTCTAAAAAGACTACATGTTTTCTTTCTAACGCATGCAAGCTTTAATTCAAAACTCCTTTTGGAACTCTTAAAGCCTTTTCGAAATTTTGTTTCTCTCTTAGCAATGAGAATTTAGCTCATCTTCAAATTTGGGGATGAGGGAACTCCAAGTTAAGACGCATTAATCGAGTACATCAAAAAGAAAGGAAACAAAATAGAAAAATGTTAAACTCAACTCCTCTGTCATTACTCTAAAGGAAAACCTCAAAGTGGCATGAGTTAAAAAGTTGAAACAGACACTTAACCGTAGTTGGATGCTCGCATGACACCCGTGGGGGCAAGCCAAAACGAAGTTAAGTCTCCTAGACCAATGCGTCCCATAAAAATCCTCTATCTAGTTTAAAGAAGTTGTATCATGGAACACATGAATGTTAGATATGAGTTTAGTTGTGAAGGGTTCTCACCCGTAGTTGGATGCTCGCATGACACCCGTGGGGGCAAGCCAAAATGAAAGTGGGATACCTGGAACAACGCATGGTAATTGAAAATTTGTATGAGAGGAAGCAAATATTTGAATATGATTCAAATGTTGATTATATGAATTGGATTCATAATTGTTAAATTTAATATAAACGTGATTTATATTAAACGCCATATGTGAGAGGAAAGAAAATATAGGTTATATTGTATATGATACAATATTAAAACTATATATTATATGTTACATTTGATATAACATATAATTATAATTATATATATATATATATATATACACACACACACACTAAATGTCAATTTAAATAAATTATTTTTTATTTTTTATTTTAAAATTAATTTAAATTAAATGAGGGAGGAAGTTACAACTCCCTCCCCCTCTTTTCTCTCCACCTACATAAGTGGGTGGTTTTTGGATTTTGATAATCTATTACCTGTGAGAGAAAAGAGATAGAAAAGAACATTGTTTTACAGAAAAGAGTTCTCTAATTTCCTCTCCTCTCTCTTCATCTAAAATTCTCATTCTCCTCCCTTCCCTCAATCCAAATTAGCCAGAGTCCACCACTCTTGGGTTCTCTACTTGAGAATACCAAGGTCTCTAATTGGTGGTGTCCCAATTGGCCTTTTTGGCTTTGTTCATTATTTGCAGATTGAGGGATTTCTTGAATTTCTTGAAGAAGGTCTTCAAAGGTAAAGTTTTATGAACTCCTAAACTTTTTGTTGTTAAGCATGATGTAGTTAATTTTATAATTGCATAATCTATTTGTTTATTTTGTAAATTTCTTTCTCTATAAAAATGGGATTTTGGACGCTCCTACTTCTACTCAAGGGCCCTTCAATATGGGATCCTTCAAATAGCATATGCCAGAGGGTACACCTGGTTATTACCATCCATTGCAACACCAACCAACATTGTGTCTTTGTACTTACCCTTCAAATGTGCGCCATCAACAACTATCATTGTCGACAGCTCTTAAACCCTATTAAGCACAAACCTAGTGCCATGAACACATATTGAAGTATTGAGATTCTTCAAGTTCAATCTAAAAAACGATCCCTAGATTTTCAATCTTTAAAGTTTCACCATAAGCATGCAACAGGGCATAAGATTCCTCGGAGGTACCCTTTGTAAGAGTGAAAGAAGTTTCTCTTGCATGTCATGAATTGTCGTAACTTATGTTCACTGATAACTTGTAGAAATACAAGTTATTTTGGCTCTTAAGTTGGAACAACTAAGGTTTTTAATGATAAATTCTCCTCATTTTTAGAAGAAACGCATGGAATTACTCAAACATTAGCAAACTCATACAAAAGAATGTTTATTACTAAAGTACTGCGACACTAACGCATTATATTGCAGGATTTCAACAAGAGGCTAACGCATGATTAAGAAGTGTCGCAGGTAAGTTCTAACGCATGGGCCATCGGAGGGATTCAACGCAAGGAAGATTCATCGATTCAGGCTGTTTGTTTCAAATCACCACTTACAAGCATGGGCACCTGCAGCAGGCGGCGTCTGAAAAGCTTCTGAATGTCAGGCGACTGACCAGGGCATGGACTTTAATGCTGCCCATCACCAAGCTAGAGATGACCAACACTTATAAATAGATGAAATCCCTCCAGAGTTTGAAGGGCAGAAAATTTCAAATTCTCACTCTTAATATTAGCTTAGTCGTAGTATTAGATCTTTAGAGCTGTGCTATGGTGCCAAGAAGAGCAGAAGGGAAGAGAACCACCATCACCGCCGATCAAGGAGCGGAGAAAGCCAAGCTTGAGAGAGACACTTCGTCCAACTCTTATACAAGTGATTGTACACAACTCGAATTGAGCCGAAGAGATACAAGAGATTGTACTCTGCGGCTTGACTCAGTTCCTTTCATCTCATTTATCGCTTTCATTCTTTCATCTGATTAAGTATTGCTTTTGTAAAGACAATCTGCTTCTTTATAAATTCATATATTTGATCTATCACACTTTGCCATTGTTTATTTCTTGTTTATGTTGGATGCATCTATATTTCATGCAAAATTCCATCTCAAACACTTAAGCCAACTTGATCAATTGGTAAAATCATCTTTAGCTTAGATTATTCGAGAGAATAAATAAGCCAGCATCAAGTTAGAACGCATAGTACATCTAGAGATAGACTTACTAGTGTTTTACTGCATCTTGTGTTTGACGCATGCATCCTAGAGATAGGTTTTGTATGTTATTCACATTAAGAAGTGTCGAGTAAGAGTCTAATGCATAAACAAAGATAAGCAATCCATCTCATTCACATCACATTCTAGTTCGTGTACATTCATCTTAGATCGACGCATACCACTTGCATTAAAATCCATTTCCACACGATTCATCATTCTCTACTCAACTCTTTTGTATCTTCTTGCACACACACAACACCTTAGTGTAAATAACATATTTCTCCATATATTTAGGTAATCCCTACAATAGTTACAATGCAAGGTCTACGTTAGCTTAATCTGAATCCCTGAGTTTGACCATGGTCTTACCAGGAACCTAAATTGAATTTATACTTGGTCTGATTTAAGAAAACTTGAACATCAATAGAAGTAGTGTCGTGCGCACCTATAACGCACCAACGCGTTACAAATACATCAACGCATCATTCATACTTAGAACTTATTTTTCCAATTCATTTTATACAATACACTCCCAGCTCGAATCATGATAGCAACAAACATTCACACTATATTCCAACCGCATATCCTCAATGATATGGTGCAGAGTTTTAGCACGTCCAACGACAAACTTCTCTTTGATTAACTGGCTAATTAAAAATGCGCTAGCTTGCCTATGGTCATCATTAAGGACTTGAATTGAGTATGTGTGGGCAGTTGTATATTTGTGGATACATCGTACATTATATATTTTTTGTTTGATTTCCTAACCCGCAAGTTGAAATTATTCTTTATGGCCAACATTGACAACCTCATTTTGACATCATTCTTGCAAAAGAAAATTTGGCCTTTCTCAATATCCAATCCAGATGAAGACTGTGGTTGCATGATCAGATCTCCAGTTCTCATAGTACTCGCAGATGGTCGAACTTCAGAAGGACAACTCTCTTCTATTGCTTTAATCCTCTGATGCACATTACCAATGAAATGACCAACGCCATTATGGAGAATCGAGGTCGGAGTAAGGATAGAACCACCCCTTTTGGTAGCCAAGTCTCATTTATAACATTCTCATTCACAACGTTCTCATTCACAACATTCTCATTACGGCTCCTCTTCTGGCCATGAATATATAAATCCCATGGATTCATGTTGTCATCTCCCATCAACGCCACCGATGGAAAAGTATCTGGTTCATTATTAATATCACCCACGCGCATTGGTTCGCATTCTGCCTCTATGTCATCAAATTCTGCCACTTGATGGATTTTCTCAACACTTAAGAATATCGACAGATTGTTACAATCCAACTCCAAAAGCATAAATTTAATATTGTGGTCATTCATAAAAAGTATAAGAGGACATTCACAACCCAAAATTTATATTTCACCCTCATTATCAAGTTAAACTCTGAAGAATTAATTTCATAAGGTCAAACAATTAATCTCTCAATTCACTATACTTCAATGTCATTGGCACTAGGATACCCTTCAAACATCCTCCATTATAGCATTGTTCCTTCTCATGCCATGACCTTCCATATCAAACAAACAGCTGCTTCTTGTCCATCCTTCAATACACAAACGAGTAAAATTAACATTTTAGATTAGGTTAAACTCTCGTTATAAACTCTCGTTCTTCCTCTTGTTGCTTTTTCTCGTTGATTCCTCTCGTTAACTATCACTCTCGTTCATTTTTCTCGTTTATATATCTGACACAATATTTCCTTCCTCACGTTGGACTAGCCTCACTCTCGTTTCTTCCTCTCGCTTATCTATAGCAACATAATAACAACTCACAAACAAACTATCCCTATCACGACTCGTACGATTTAAGTCAATGAGAAACAACACAGTGCATGTTTATACTTACTTGGAGTGTGAAATTCCTTGTATGTGTTGATTCAACAACGATTAGAACGTTACAAATTCATATTTTTTGGGAAACTTTGTAGCTAAATGTTATGGATTTTTTTAAAGAGAGAATGTTTTATGAGAACGGATGATACTCGATTTACCAAAACGTTGTGTTATCTTAATGGGACTTAGCGTGCACAACACTTTTCATTAAATTGATTTGAAAGATTTGTGGGTTTTTCGAAGTATTTGGAAATTCCTAAAATGACTATTAATTACATGAAAATTGGCGGGAAATTGATAAAGAACAAAATGCAGAAACGAGAGGAAAGAAGATGAAGCAAGAGGAATGTGGTAGTTGGACTGAAAACTGAGATTTAAAACGTTCGATTTATGTCTGAAGATGAACGAGAGGAAGACACGAGTAGAAGAAGTAATAAACGAGAGGAATACGTGAGAATCTGGGTCGAGGGCTTGCTAAGGGCATTCCAACAAGAGGAATGAACGAGAGAAATGAGTCCAAAACGAGATGAACAAACGAGAATATGCGATGTGTGCTCCACTTCGAGCATTTTGGGGATTAAACGAACATTTCACACGCGGCTGATGTCATCAGAAGGCCAAAATTCAAACATTTATGAAAGATGAGTTAAATTTCGAGTGAGTCTCAAAATTTAACCTATCCGTACGAAATTTCCATGATTTATTTTTTAAATTGAACATTTGAAAATCTATTTCAAACCAGCTAATTTTGTTACTAATATTTGTGAATTTGACTTGAAATAATGGGCATGTAGCTTAACCAATAAATATTGATGGACTTAAACTAGTTTCTGGGCAATTTGGGAAATGAGATAACCTTACAGGGTCGGAGATGGAGAAGGCGAAGAGATACCTGGAGAAGCATGGTGATGATGATCGGGCGGTTGCGTCCGCCATTGATGCCCTTCCTTTCAGGTTTTATGAAAACTTTATTATGACTGGTCTTCGCGTTGATCTCATCCAACCTGGTCGTATCGTTTGCTCTCTCAAAGTCCCTGCTCGTTTGCTCGTATGTTTTTTCTTTTTCTTTGCGTAATTTCGACTTAATCCACCGCTCTTCTCTTCGATCCACTTGCTATTTAGATTTCTACACTCTATTTTGGCTATTTCTCTTCTTAATTTTGATTTTTCTGTTTACTGCTTCGTGTTTCATTATTAAGAACGCCAACAATTCCTTGCACGGAGGAGCCTCGGCATCACTCGTCGATTGTATTGGTTCTGCAGCCTTAAAAACTTTGGGCGCTAACACCACTGGAGTTTCCCTCGAAATTAACCTCTCCTACTTGGATGCTGCTTATCTCGATGTCAGTTCCACTTTTCCTTTTTTCTGCCTTCCAATTTTTCCATCACTGTTTATCACATTACTCTGTCTATAATTTTTATATCTAATTTCATATATTGAATTTGAGAATTGCAACTCTTAATAAGAAGCTGTATGTATCTCAGATTCCTACCCAGATGATATAATAATGCACAACACACATTTTTTTCTAGTGATGTAAATAGTGTAAACATCCCCTCTCCCCTCACTGTCACTGGAAAAGGGGAAAAGAATAAACTGGATTTTCATGATTTTTTTTCTCGTAGAAAGCAATTCATGGGCAAATAGTTGAAGGAATTTGAGTTATACGGCTATGAAGTTTTTATTAAGTTACTTGAAAACACACAACATATGAGTTATGACATGAGGAATTACATGAAAGGTATGTGTGGATTCAGTTGAAGTAAAATTTAACTTTACACTTAGATATCATTTTGATTCCCAGTCCCAGACACAAACCCAAATGAATTGATGTATATCTTTGGATCTTTGGATCTATTTTAAATTATTATCGGTTTAAAAACTTAAAGCTATTAGACTACATTCTCAAGAATGGTCGACAAGGAATCATGACAAATAATTCTTTCATGTGAAAGTGAACGTGGGCACACTCTCGCACTACTGCTATTAGCAGAGTTGTCTGAAGTTCTTAGAGCAAGTAGGAATGACTATATTATGACAGGTAACAAATTCCTTAGATTTTTGAAGAATAATGTTCTTGGATTCTTAGTATGCTATACATAGCTAATCCGTGAAAGATGGTGATTCTAGGTAAGTTTTAGAGAAAAGGAGATGAATTTTATAGGATTTTAATCTGAAGGTGAACTTAGAAGAGAATAGGTGGACTTAGCGAGAATTGCTAACTTGAGCCTAGCTTATGTATTAACAGTATACCCTCAACCAAAAAGACATAAGGTTACTATTAACTTTTTTGTTTTCCCTGGTGTTGGTAGGCCATATTTTTTGTTTTTCTTGGTCTTGGTACTTTTATTTGTTTTGATAAAAGCTAGTTTTATATGGAAAAGAAAATTTAAGTGATTTAGCTCGCACATCCACCATTTGTGGTAAATTGTGTTATGTTTCTTTAATTGCTTTTACATGGCTTCAGTAAATTCCCTGTATTCTTCTCATTGTTTATATGCTACTTTCTATCTGTTGTTTTAGGAGGAGATCGAGATTGACAGCAAAGTTTTGCGAATGGGAAAGACCATTGCTGTAATCAATGTTGAATTGAGGAGGAAAGGCAATGGTAAAATTATTGCACAGGGTCGCCACACCAAGTACCTTGCCTTCTCAAGCAAGTTGTAGTTATAAACATATTTCAATATTGGACCTTGTATTGCCAACCATTTTCCTCTGCTTCATGAATTGACATTGCAAATTACTTTTTATAGCTTCAACTGAAAGAAATGTAATGATAATAATATTTTCTAGACTTTCCTGTTGTATTAATTTGTGTAATGTGTTATTGCTGAAATAATTTCATCTGATGTCTTCCATTTAAATATCTGTTTCTGAAATGAGATTTAGCACAGTAAGGAAGTCTAGTTTTTGTTTTGTAGATAAGTTTATGGAACCATAAATAGGATTAAAGCTTCTGTTGAAGAATTCCAAGATACACAAGTAAAATATATAAGCATCTCAGGTAGGATTATCAATAGATTGGTTGTTGGCGCTTGTTGACAGCCCGAGAGCATCTCCTAAATTCATCGGCCCTCGCATCGTCCTCCTTCCAATTCCTCCGTTGCCTTTTCTCATCATCGCTGCGAATTCCCCATAATCTATACGTCCATCCTGCATAAACCCAAACAGAATCAAAGTAGTTTCATCAATACATAGAAATAGAAACAGTTAATAAACATTTAAACAGATAACAAGCAAAATCATTCAACATCAAGTTCATTTTCATACGTAGGCCAAATGCTATGGATTGACATAAATTTTGGGAAAATATTGATCTTAACTCGTTGATTGATACGTATAATCAAAAGTAGCTATGTTGAAGAGGGAAATAAGCAAGAGAGAAAGAAGAAAAGAAAATGTGGAAGGTGTACGAGTAACTAACGTTGTCTTCGTCGATTTCACTAATCATATCGTCGAGATGCAGATCACTCAAGCCAAACTCTTTGCAGGCTAGTTGAAGCTCATCGAGGGTGATGAATCCACTACCGTCCTTATCAAAATATGAGAAGGCTGACAACAAATTCTCTTCCCGCTCTAGCTTATTCAGATGAATTGTAGCAGCAAGAAATTCACCGTAGTCAATTGTTCCACTGTTGTCGATATCTGCCTGCCAAACATAATAATATCATCAATATGAACGACAACACGCAACAATGAAATTAAGAATGCATAAATGGAAGAAGGCTTTGTTTCTTACTGCATCCATCAAATCCTTAATCTCAGACTCCATAAGTTCGGAGCCTACACGTTTTAAGCCTTCTTTTAGTTCGTCAAACGTTATCGTTCCACTGTTGTCTGTGTCTATCATCTTGAACAACTCTTTCAGACCCCCAATTTCTTCTTCAGAAAGCCTTTCAGCAATTACCTACAATCAGTCATAAGATTTCAGAGTTCAGATACCGAGCAGGTAATGTTTTCACTTGCAAATGTAGATATGCAACTTGTGTTATAATGTGTTAAAATCCAGCAGATTCGACGAGTGACACAACATATCGTATCATATGCTTTCAAATTTTCCCTTCAGTAGTTTTCTTTCCTAACAATTAGGACTAATATTAATTTTAGAACTTACTCTTAGAGCCATTTTCTTTAGCTTATTCATAGCAGAGAACTGCTTCAAGCGTGATAATACTGCCGAGTCAAGAGGTTTATCAGGCGCAACTTTGTCGTCTACAATCCATGGATGACCTGATACAGAAAGGTTTTGGAATCTGTAAACCTTAGAACAACAAAGTCATATTGCTCAATGCTAGGAACCACAACTTACAGAGGACTTCGTGAGCAGTTAGCCTTCGCTTTGGATTTCTGTCGAGCATTTTTCGTATGAGATCCTTCGCACTTGCTGAGATACCAGGCCACGGCTCTGATTCAAAATCTAGTCGTCCTTGTAAGATCTGTCGGAAGATCCCTATTTCAGTTTCTGTAGTACAAAGAAGGGAGAAAATTATATGTAATAGAACTCAGTTGAAAGTGTTACTTTTACAAAGATTTCCAGGAAATGCCATTTATTCATCAACATATGGATTTCTAGTAGCTACCTGCCCAAAATGGAGGCACCCCACTTAATAGGATATATAAGATAACTCCTGCACTCCAAACATCGGATTCGGGTCCATAATGCTTGCGTAGCACATCTGGTGCAACGTAGTACGGACTACCAACAACGTCAGAAAAAGTTTCCCCTGTAAACATTTTAAGATCCAAGATTACAAAAAGTTCTTAAAAATATAAAGGAGATGATAACCAACACAACACTAATTAATTCATTGGGTAGTCTTGATTGTTGCTTTAGTGACTATCTTTCTTGTTCCATGGGTAGGAACCACAGAATATGTAATCATCTGAAGATCAATGAAGAAAGTAAGTTTCCATTCAATTTTTAGAAGTCTACTATCCACAATAGGTTGAGTAGTAGCTTAGCACAAGCATATTCTAATTACATGGTGTATAGGCAGCATCTAACATAAATCCAAGGCACAGTCCATTCAGTTTTCTCTTGGTTCAATCATAATTTCTTATGACCTTTTACTTTGCAGGGTTGATCCTAGTTGTTTGTATCCAGACAGCATATTCAATGTTAAAGACCGACCCAGCGTAATGCTGAACGATAATAGAACTTGGATGAAACAAGATACTTCTTCAATTTGATGCAAATATTTCTTTCATAAAAGAATTAGGATGCATTTGGATTGACTTTCTAAGTATTTAAATAAGTGTTTATAAGTGCAAAAAAGTGTTTATAAACACTTAGAAAGTCAATCCAAACAAACACTTGGTATTCTTCGGGTATAAATTGAGTGCTAAGCAGAAAATCTCAGCCTGTGCATGATAAATAGACAATGGCAGAAAGAAGAGACCTCTATCTTGGCAATGGCTATTGAGTTTTGTAGAGAAAGAAAATGAAAATGAGCAATTTAGGACAGATCAATGACAAGACCTAAACCCCAGATGACATGAAACCTAGAACACTAATTTTATAAATGATATTCATCAGTTCAAGCACCAAAAGAATCAGTTTCCAAATCCCAAGATGCCAACCAAAACAGCAGCACACTAACGCAGATTGTAAATCGACACAACAAATGGAAACAAAGAACATTGAGAGACATCCAAAAGGCATAGAAATAGGGTTGATTAAAATGGAGTAAGACAATGAAATTTGCAGAAGAAAGGGGAAAGGGAACCTGGCTTATAGAAGACAGAGAGCCCAAAATCAGTAGCCTTAAGAGCAGCATCCTCATCCACACTTTGAAATAGAAAGTTCTCAGGTTTAAGGTCTCTATGCATAACTCCAAGCGAATGACAAGACTCCAAAACACTTACAATAACCCCAATAAGCTTAGCCGCTTCTCTCTCACTGTAATGACCTTTTTGAACGATCCTATCAAAAAGTTCCCCACCCTCACAAAGCTCCATTACCAAATGAACAGAGACAGAATCTTCATAAGTGCCCTTGATTCTGACGATGTTGGGATGTTCAGATAAATGGTGCATTATCTGAATCTCCCTCCAAACATCGTCATAGTCCTCTTTGCAAAGAAGCTTGCGCTTAGGGATGGTCTTACAGGCATAATTGAACCCAGTTTGCTTGTCCGTGCAAAGAAAAGTTGTACCAAATTGGCCTTGGCCCAGCTTTTTGCCAAGGGTATAGAAATTGGTGAGGGGTTGGGTCCGATAAGGAAGGACCCATGAGGGTTTTGCCGATGGGGGTGGAGTTGCAGAGCTTGATTTACTCATTAATGGCGGTCGCCTTTGAGAAAATGGGCAAAAACAGGAGGGACCCAATACCACAAGGAAGCAGATTCCTGGACCAAACCAGACCTCTTCCCCTTTCTCTTTCTTCTTCCCTCTTCCTAGTTGAAATTAAATATAGCTTAAAACAGACAGACTTTTGGCCTAAGATTCTGTGTATGTATTCAAGTTCATCTTCTCTCTGTAAATAAATTTCTTTTTTTCCATTTTTTCCATGTGGGTGTTGTATTTTAGTGGTGAAAGAAAGATAAAGTTGGAAAAGCCAGTGCTTTCCTATTGATTACAAGAACAGTACTGGGTGGGTTCCATTTTCATTCATCTTCCCTTTGATCCATTCTCATAAGAACTTTTGATATTAGACAAAGAATTTTTTGACACTACGGTGAAATAAAGGAAGACTGTGATTTTGATAAAGTCAGCATATAATTTTAATAAAATGGAAATGGATACTGTTATCACTGGTCAAAACTCAAACCAAGCAGGCTCCTTCTCTAGCACACAGTTTGAATATATGTAATTCAACTTGGATGAAATTGATTGGATAATTCTTTAACCGAAAGGAATTTGTCATAGCTGGATATTCTCATATCTTACTTCTTTTTTAAATATAAATATTTGAGAAGGATTTTTTTTTTTAATTTTAAAAAATATATCTATTTGCACCCTAAACATTTGGGTCTATCCTTTAAAATCATGAACTAAACTGACAACCATCTTAATTTAAATCATAAACTTTAATAAATTTAGGTTGTGTTGTATGCTCTCTACCTATTGTGGCACTGGAAGGGCTACTTTATCTGTTTTTAATATCTTTATTAGGCGTTTATGGAATTATTATAGCGCGTTGGCCTAGTAAGTAGGGTTTAGGGGGTAATTCACACCCTTCATCAATTTTGCATGCAAAATTTCATGTGAGACTTATAATTACGTCAATTGAACTCTTAAGTTTTCATAAGTGAATCAATTTAGATCCATTAGTAAAAAAATCGTCGATGCATCAATTCTAACGCATGTAGACTTCTTAAAATGTTAGAAGTAGATAACTAGAATGATATAATGATGATAATCAAAAGGAAATCTAACTGAGAGTCCAAATCGATTCGATTATAAAAATTTAGGTGTTCAATTGATAAAACCATATGTCTCACACGATATTTATCCAAATGAAACTTAAGGAAGGGTATATATCGATACTTATGAAAGTCAAGAGTTTAAATTAATACAATTATCAGTTTAATATTGTAATTGATACAACTCCCAAAGTTTTGGGGGTATAAATTGAATTTTTTTTCCTTCTTTTATATTAAAATCATATGGTTACATTTCAAGTTCAGTTTAGGAACTTTTAGGTAAATGACTCGTAGGTCCTATTAGATTTGAAATTATAAGGTCAATGTACACCAACATAAGCATAATTCATTGGTTAGAAAATTACTTTCTTTCCTTGAGGCAAGAAGTTTGAATTCTCCCTCTCAAATCTTTTATATTTATATAAAAAAGAAAAGAAAAGAAAGAAAAGAAGGAAAGAAAGAAAGGAAAGAAATCAACGTTCTTAAACACAATTTAGTCCTTGAAACAATACTTATTAATTTAGGTCCTGTTGGATAACAATTTTGTTTTTAATTTTTAATTTTTAGAATTTAGGTTTATTTCCTCCCAATTTTTCTATTATCATTTTCACCAATCATAAAGAAAGGTTTAAAATATTATTCAAATTCTGAAAACAAATATAATTCTTTTAAAAATATATTTTTTTTTCAGTTTTCAAATTTTGACTTGATTTTTAGAAACATGAGTAGAATCTAGATCACAAAATATATAATTTTATGTGAGAGAATAATGTATATAAGATTAATTTTTAAAATTCAAATACAAAAACGAAGTGGTTATCAAATGAAGCTTTAGTATCTTAATGTAACTTAGAAAAGATGATAGCTTCATAAACTATCTGGTCAAATACAATATTGGATGCAATCTTCTCTCTTTCATTTTCCAAGAATAAAAAGAAGCTTCATAAGTCTTAAAAATATTCTATTCTAGTGTCTAAACTTTTAAAATGTCTATTTTGATCTTTAATCTTTAGATCTTGTTTTGTTTTATTCTTTCAACTTTCAAAAATATTTATTTTAGTCATGACAATTTTAAAAAGTATTCTTTTACGGAGAAAAAGAAAAGTTGTGTAATTGATACTTTATGATTGATTAATTAAAATTTGGCAACAAATGACTTGGTGTTGTTATAATCAGTTTATCTAATCTAAATATTTTAACATTTAAGTTTAAAAATATAAATATAAAAAACCAAGTTATTAAATAAGATTATCTATTGAGACAAAGGTGAGCAAGATTTACTTTTAAGTTTAGGAAAATCTATATTTGTTGTTTCCTTTCTCCTTCAAGCTTTGTCTGAAGGAACATGGACTCGGAATTGTTACCACTAACGATTTCTAGTATTTCTTTTAAACTTTGAATATAAAAGTTAAAATCTTATCTTTTTTTTTTTTTTCCATAAATAAGGTTGTTGAAGCTAAAATTTAGATAAAAAAATGCACTTGACCTTCACATGATAATAACATTAAATTTATTAAATTTGTAATTTGAAGAAGAGAAGACCAGTAAAATAAAGAAAAAAAATGTGAGAACTATCACGTGGAGAATAATTGAGAAGTTGAGTTCTAGATGAAGTTCAAGTCAAGTTAGCTCATATGGAGTTATACTATATAATGTCTTCATAGAGAGAATGATTGTAGTTTACCCTTTCCTTTTAGGATTAGGATGAGATGGATTTTTTCATATCGTACATAAGGTAGGACTAGATCAAATGTGATATCAATGATTAGTTGACATTTAGACTTATCTGATTCCAAAACTACTTTATCTTAGATTTATCTTCCTTGATTTTTTTTGGCCTTTGGTCTATTTTGTTAGGCCCAAATTTACCCATAATTTTCCATACTGCTTCTATTCATTGCTTGCCACAATAGTAACATTTAAGAATTATGCGGGTCTATGAAGTAAATGAATAATAAATTTATAAATCATTTAATGACATACCAAATAATGAATGGAAGGAGTTGCTACAACGATAGTACTCGATTTTTCCCTCAATCTAAGGGTATTATTTTCTAGAGCCCACAATGTTAAAAAGAAACAAATAACTATAACAAAGTAACTAAGTCATGCATCATTAACATGAGATTTTGACAAACTCGCTATCAATTTTTAACGTAGCATTAGAAAATTTGGAGCTTGAACTAAAACTTATCTGAGAATTCATAATTTAGTTGAAACTTCAAGGTTGAAAGACACTTTGTGTTTTTTCTTTCAATCTAAGCCCTCTGTGTCTTGCATTCTTTGATGATCTTGTTCATAATTTAGATGGTCTCTACTTGGAAGAAGGGGTCTTGCGACTTTGAAGCAGTATTGTTTTCGTGAAGTTTTGTGGTTCGCAAAGGGTGAGTTTCTTTCTCCCTCAATTCTCTGTAAAAAGCAAGTTTAGGAGTTGAATGTTTATCCTATTTGATGCATTTATCCTTCTCAATTTTTTCGTGTACAAACTCAATTCTAACTGTATGATGTTCACACGCTTCCATGAGGAATTTCGTTTCTGCAATTGATATCAGAGCCAATTACAAT
Source organism: Benincasa hispida (assembly GCF_009727055.1). Classification (NCBI taxonomy): domain Eukaryota; kingdom Viridiplantae; phylum Streptophyta; class Magnoliopsida; order Cucurbitales; family Cucurbitaceae; genus Benincasa; species Benincasa hispida. Next base: position 43,549,985 of record NC_052358.1, read on the forward strand.
TTATCTTTCAATTTGTTACGAAATTGAGAGGAATGTTGGGTTCTTTCCTGTATTTGGACTATGGTTTACAAGATTGAATGTTTACAAAATTAGCACTACAACTTTAAATTGTTTAAAGTTGTAAGGGCATGTTGTTTTGGGAATTCTATTTACTGCTATCGAGTCTGTAAGTCCATGTCGATCGTGATGTAAGAGTTGTGGAGCAGATCGATGCAAATTGGAGTTTTTCCAGACTGGTTTCGAAGCAGAGCCAACATTTTGTATTACAGCGTAACGGATAACATAATTATGCTACCCTTTATGATGTAACACAGAAAGGTTAGCGTAATTACACTACCTGGAGTGTAACGTTACGTTGTGAAAAATTAGACCAATGTAATTGTTGGGATTGGTGTTCTAAATTTTAAACCGACGTAATTGTTGGGACTGGTGTCCTAAATGTTATTTTATATGTACATGATAACTCTTATTTTCTTGCTTAATTTAGGCTCATTAATGGATTTTATGAGTTAATTGTCTTATTTTGTAGGTATCGAGCAATCAAGAGGTATAATTAGCCATTTGATGAGAAACGAAGTTAATTTGAGACAATTTGGATGTGATTTCAGTATCCGGACTTCAAAGGAGTAAAAATGACCAAACTGCCCTTGTAGAGTGTCGCAATGCTAGTTACATGCATAGCCCCAACGATCGTGCAACGTTGAATGGAAGAAGCTGAGGATGCAGGGCAGCATCACAACACTACCCTTGGCATTGCAACGCTGCAATGATTAACGGAATGCCAGCGTCCCCGTGCGCGCGCCTGTCGCAAATGAGCATCGAAGCCACCATTGCAACACACACCTGATGCTTGAGGTCTAAATCGATAAGAGTGTTGTAGCGCTCTTCCTAGCATTGCAACGCTATGTCTATTGTATAAAATCGTTCTTTCCCAATTAAATTGAAAGGGAGGCTGATTTCATGGAGGCCAAGGTGGAGCTTCAATTTCCTTCTTTTCCCTTCATATTTTAGCATCTTAGTTTAGGATTTGCATTTGCTTTTGGATTGTAAATGATGGATTGGACCTTTACTCTTCCTCTTGTCTATGGGATGTTGAGGTAACTTCAATCTAGTTTTTGGAGCAAGAACCCTATGTGTTTTTCTTGAGATTTCTATTCTTTGGACTCAATGCATATTGAATTTATGTTTTCTTAAATCTTGCTTGATTTTGATATATATTTTTGTGTTGGATTGATGCCCCTATCACGAATATATGTCTTAGCTAGTTGATTTTGGGCTTGCGCATTTCTCTAATGTTCGTCTATGCTTAAAATCACCCCAATAGCAAATGGTTGAATGTGTATGCTAGGATTTATAGTCTAATCTTGGGTCTTAGGATGCATGCTTGATCTAGGTTCAAGGATAAATCGATTAATTGAGTTAGGGCTTTCCCATTAATTAATTAACACAATGAAATCCTAAAGCTTAATGCGCATGTGCTTAATCTTAATTGTGATTGCTATCAAACCCAATTAGGATTTAATGCATGTAATTTAACTAGGAAGTTTTCTTGGTTCGGTCCTAGCTAGTTGTCCGCCTTTATAGATGCTAGCTTGGTCATGTCAAGTGAGTGTTGTGTATGCATAAATCAATTGTCTGTCCAATTAATGGTTTCGGTGATTGAAATTAAATAGGATCTCTCTTGCTCTTGAAACTAGATAATTCCTATCCTTAGTTTACCTTTATCCGCTTTTCTTTTAATTTTTTGCATGTTTATCTCTTTCACACACACACAAAAAAACCCCATTTATCACTCTAGTTAGGAAATTGGCTTAACGAAACAAATCACGCTTTCCTATGGATCAACCCGAATTTATCACTATGCTACGTCTTTGTAGTGTTAGGAGTAGTTTGGTATTATAAATTTTCTTTTGATTTTTACTTTTTTGGGACTGACACCAAAAAGACTAGATAAAAATAGTGTTGTTGCCAGGGAGGCAAGCCATTTAATCTCTTTTAGTTGAATTTGATTTGTAAACTTTAAAAACCCAAAAAAAATTATTTTTCTTTTCTTCTGTCTTTTTGTCTTCTCATGCCAGACGATTTGAACATTTATTATGCTTAACTACGGGTGTCATAGCCGCCCAGGTTAATCATGCTCTTAAGAAAGTGGAGTAGACCTCTCCTCTCTCTCTTTTTTTTTTTTCAAGTACATAAGAGGAAAACTGGGTTGGTTAAATCCTTGACATGTATTGCTAAATTGATGTCTAGAAGGGTTTAATTCTATCGCTAGGTACATTCGAAGTAACGACAACATATAGGCCTTATACAACTATTTTAAGCATGCAGAAGACTTAAGACAAGTTAGCGAATAACTCAAGTGTGATTGAAAGATAGAAGAAAATTATAAAAAGAACTAAAAAATCATGCTTGGTCTCTTCCTATAACATTTCAAACATGCGAAACCCTAACGAGTGTATCATCAATAGTCATTAACACGACACGAGCAACAAATAAAACTTAAGCAATAGACAAGAAATTTCACACAAAAGCCAATTCAAATATAAGCATAAAAACCAACAACAAAATAATGTTTAGACATGCAAAATCAACCCATCCCCAACTTGTGAACCATACATTGTCCTCGATATATAAAAAGTGAAAAGCACAGGAACAAATAAAAAGGGAGGGAAACAGAAACTTCCCTGAATTTGGGGTCAAGTAAGGGCGAAGTATGTCAAACATCCAAAAATGTATTATCTAAATTGCACAAAACTCAATCTCTCGCCCAATCAAATCCTAAAAAAAAAACTAAACTAAAAATCAAAGAAAAACAGTAAATTCAAAGCTTGGCTACCTCCAGGAAGCATAAATGTTTAACGTTGCTTGCTCGACGTCTGGCGAATTCGACTAAAATGTATGAGGGAATCACTAGACGCGCTTTAGAAGAATATGGGTCAACCTCTCCTTCATTGAAGACTTTTAAACGATGCTCGTTAACCTTAAACTCTTTCCCCGTCTCCAAACTTTTGATTTGAATTGCACCATGAGAAAAAAACACCCGTAACATCATATGGACCTAACCAACTAAAATGCAACTTACCAGACATAAGCTTTAGTTGAGAATTGTAAAGGAGGACTGTCTGACCAACTAGCCATGGAGGAGTTTTGTTTTCTCTTTATTAATCCTGGCACTCTCATATGCCTCTAATCTCAATTCCTCCAATTCCTGTAACTGTAACAACTTAGACTCACTGGCCTTGCCCAACTCAATGTTGCATTTCTTTACCGTCCAATAGGCCTTATGCTAGATCTCAACAGGGAGGTGGCATGCCTTTCTATAGACAAGTCTAAAGGGAGTAGTCCCAATAGGTGTCTTGTAAGTCGTCCTATATGCCCACAAAGCGTCATCTAATCTAAAGCTCCAATCCTTGTGCCTTGGTCCCACTGTCTATTCCAAAATGCTCATAACTTCATGATTTGAGATTTGAGCTTGGCCATTTTTTTGAGGATGATAAGGTGTTGCCACATGATGGTGAACACCATATACTTCATCATGAGTGACTTAGTAGTCCTATTACAAAAATGCATGCCCTGATCGCTAATAATGGCCCTAGAAACTCCAAGCCTACTGAAAATGTTAGATTTAATAAATCCTGAAACAATAGAAGCAGTGTTAGTCCTAGGGATTTCCTCAACCCACTTCGAAACATAGTCAAAGGCTAGGAGGATATATAAATAACCAACCGAAGAAGGGAAGGGGCCCATAAAATTCATACCCCACACGTCAAATACCTCACATATAAGAATTGAATTAAGGGGCATCTCATGCTTTTTAGAAAAGGATCCTGACCTTTGACACTTTCCATATAATTTACAAAAAGAATAAGCATCAACAAACAAAGTGATCTAGAAAAATCCACTATCAGGCACCTTACAAACTGTTCTCTTGCGACTAAAGTGTCCTCCACATGTATAATCATGGCAGAAAGACAAAATAGACTCAAACTCACGTTTAGGGACACATCTCCTAATAACTTGATTTGCACAAAGTTTTCACAAATGTGGTGCCTCCCAAACATATTATTTAGAATCACTTTTGATTTTCGCCTTCCTAGAACTACTCATGTGATGAGAAAACTTACCTGTGACTAGGTAGTTAACCATGCCGGCATACCATGGTTCCACACTAGTCATCTGAAAAAGATGCTCGTCCAGGAAGTCCTCCCTAATCGACTGACTATCCTCCTCTTGAACTATTTTGTTCAAGTGGTTAGCAATGGAGTTTTCAATCCTTTTTCTATCTCGAATTGTAAGGCCGAATTCTTGGAGAAGAAGAATCCATCGCACAAGTCGAGGCTTTGACTCCTTCTTTCCCATCAAGTACTTAAATGTTGCATGATTAGTGAAAACAATTATTTTGTATTCAAGCATATAAGAACGAAACTTATGTAATGCAAAGACAATGGCAAGAAGCTCCTTCTCTATTGTGGTATAATTGCTTTGAGCTGAATTAAAGGTCCTAAAAGCATAACAAATGACATGACTTCTTTTATCGATTTTCTGACCAAGAACAGCTCCCACTACCAAGTTGCTAGCATCGCACATTATCTCAAAAGGGAAAGTCTCATCTAGGAGGCTGCAAGATAGAAGCATTGGTAAGCTTGTCTTTGAGATAATCAAAAGCGTGCCTGCAAGCATCATCGAACACAAATGGAGCATCTTTTTTGCAAAAGAGATGACAAGGGCAAGGCAATCCTAGAAAAATCCTTGATGAAACGTCGGTAGAAACCGACACTACCAAGGGAAGAATGGACTTCCTTGAGGTTAGTAAGATAAGAAAGATTAGCAATCACATCAACTTTCGCCTTGTCAACTTCGATACCTCGGGTTGAAACCTTGTGGCCCAAAACTATGCCCTACTTAGCCATGAAGTGGCACTTCTCATAATTCAAAACAAGATAGTTTCAATACATCGTTTCATAACTAAAGCTAGATTATACAAACAATCATCGAAATAGTTACCGTATACCATGAAGTCATCCATAAACACCTCAATGTACTTCTCAATGTAATCTGAGAATATACTCATCATACATCTTTGAAATGTACTAGAAGCATCACAAAGTCCAAATGGCATCCTTCTAAAGGCATAAGTCTCGTACGTACATGTGAAGGTAGTCCTCTTTTGATCCTCTTATGCAATGAGAATCTTATAAAATCCTAAAAATCCATCCAAGAAACAAAAGAATGGCTTCCCGACTAGCCGTTCCACCATTTGGTCAAGGAAAGGAATCGAAAAAATCCTTTTTTGTTAACTCATTTAGCTTGCAGAGGTCAATTGGTTAAGAAAGAATAGAGGAGAGGCGGTTGAATCGGTTAAGAACGACTTACAATTCCGTTGGGAGAAGTGGAGGTTTAAAAGAAGAAGGAAATGGAAAGAGAGGATAGAGAAGTCTGAATATCATGTGAGGAAAGAGAGCTCTCGAGAGTAGAAGTTCGGAAGTCTCTGTCGTGGAGAAGTCATCGTAGTGTGTCATCCATCGTCTACTTCGACTAGGCGATCGTCTAGCAGAGCTCAGCGATCATGTAGCATTTGGTAGATGATCGTATAGCAATTGGTAGGCGATCGTATATAAACTGGTAAGCGACCGTGTAATAGTTTGTAAGTGATCATGTAGGAGTTTGTAAGCGATCGTGGAGTATTTTGTAAGCGATCGTCTAGNATCGTGGAGTATTTTGTAAGCGATCGTCTAGTAATACTGAGCGATCGTGTAGAACTTGTAAACGATCGTTTAGCGTTTGGTAAGCGATCGAGTAACAACTGTAAGCGACCAATAGTCTTATTTGACTCTTATCATTTAATAAAGAAGTCGTTCATCGTTTAATTGCTATTCCGAAAGATTGTACCAACCCGTTAAGTTAATAAAGAATTTCAAGAATCAGTTTCCTAACATATTCTTCCCTACAAACAGCATCAACTGTTGATGCCAAATTTTGACCAAGTGAACGTACCTGATCTCCACAGGGTAACAATAGTAAATTTGTAATTTTAGGGGAAGAGAGCTCGCATGCAAACAAATAGAAAACTGAACACCAACGTGGTGTAAACCACAGCCACTCCAATGCTTAAATTAGAAGATTGGAAGGAGAAGAGAATATTTTATTCTAGTTAGAGAACTTATCCCGTTTATGTTCTCTCTGTCCTATTTATAGGTTTTGGCCTGCTTCTATTCCTTATCCGATTAGGACTTCTGACTGGGCTATTTGTTTGGGAAATCCTTTTGAGTCGAGACCGACCAACCCACATTCTTACCCAGCATTTTTAGGGTTATATCTCTTCCCGATTGAGCCTATGTTGAGTCAAACAAGCCTTAGGTTGTTGTTGATGCAGTCGGCCTCGGTACTTTTCTTTTGGTTTCGTTTGACTTCTTTTCTTTTGTTGTTTGTTGTCCATTTTATCTTTGATTCCAGAATTTACCTACAACAAATATGAATCTCATTCACATTAATTATAACCTAGTAATTATATGAATCACATTCATATAATTAATATTTTAATCTCATACAAATATATTACTCTCATATAATAAAGTATAATTTTGAATCTCATTCAAAATTAACTTTAAATTATAATGTATCTATATACATTATATTAATTTTAATCTTATTCAAATATTTATCTCTCTCATATATATAGTATTAATTATAAATCATATTTATAATTAACTATATACTATAATGTATCAATATATATTATACTTTATATTAATCACATTAATGTATCTTTTAAATAGTTTGAACAATTCAAATTATTCCAAAACCATTTTCCTTGTTTTATCCTTAGTGAGCTAGCAAGGAGACCTAATGAACCTATAGATTAGAAGCTCCAATGACATGAGATTAATTAATTAAACTTTTTAATTAAATTAATCAACATTCATTAACTGCAGGTCACTCTATTAAAGACCTAAAGTTTCACTCTTTGCGTTGTAGATATATTTTTGTGACCATGGATATAACCAATCAACAGTAAGTCGACCCTTCACGAGTCGCTCGTAGTTATGGTTGGGTCAAATTACATCTAACTCCTTAAGTCCCATTAATCCTCTAATGAACAACCTATTTATAGTTCTATCATATACAAAACCCTCTCAGGCCAGTGAGAGGGAGGTGCCCCATTATTCAAGACCTGGAGTCAACACTTAAGGGATCAATTTTTCTACTTAGCTTAAAGACGAGAAGGAGCGAATTTCATCCTGTGTAGCTATGTTCTCAACTCCCTACTCGGATAAATCCCCAAAATGGTAGGCTTATTGAGTCAGGGAGTTTGGTCACTCTAACCAATACAAATAAAAAAATTTCCCTCATAGACAAGAGTTTATAACTCGCTTAGGATTGAGGTCGAGTTATTGGTCATCCTATGAAATGTTAATCTCTTCAGTCAACAGTGTTATAAAGAGAGATTAATCATTTCGCTGTCTGGTCTTATAAAAACTCTTTGTATAGGGTACCTCCATTCACATGTTTCCATGTGAACGATTAGGATCAAATTGTTTGTAACACTTTACAACTCTTGTAACAATTACAAAGTGGGTCGTGTTTATAGTGTCACCAGGATAAGGTACCTAATCTTATCCATATACTATAGACCATTTAGGTTATTATTAAACATGATCCATCTATATGTTTACCACATACTTGTCAAGTTTCATAAAATAATCTTGGATCATTCTTTAATAGATAATTGCGTATATAAAATAATCAATCATTTTTTTCAAATAACATATTAACTACGAGACTTTAGACATACATCTCAACATTTTTTAAAAAAATCTACATATGTGGTTTTTTCCCACAGATAACCTTAATTAATGATGCTAAAAATTGGATAGGAAAAGCACCTGACTTTGTGTGACAACAATAGTGAATTTGTTTGAGGGTAAAAAGATGTGACTTGCAAAATAGAAAGATCTGCACTATAGTGTACCGTTTCCCATGCACACTTTAATATTTTAGTAAACAAGTAAGGACATGTAGCGAGTTTTACGACTCCGAAACCTTATTTTAGTTTGAGAGTGGAGAATGAAGTTACTTTTCCTTAGGCTATAATGATGTATTTTAAGTCTCTCCAAATAAGGTTTCAGAGTTGAATTGGGATGTCTCTCGAACTAGCCAGGGCAGCTCATGCCCTATTAATAAATATGCTTGGCTAGCCTAGGGCAAGATTAAGTGAGTTGGTTTAGGCTTCTGGCTCAAATCACACTCTCTTACAAGCCCATTTTGGTTCTAGGGATTTATTTTTGAACGTGTCTTGCTATTTTCTAAGTCTATTGCTTTTTATCTTGCTTGATGTCGATTATAGTCTTTGGTCTAAAAATCACACATCAGGTATATAAAATAAGTAATCATAGTTACATGTATAAGATAAATCATTAAATTTCAAGACATCTCTAAATTTTAATTAAAACTAACGGGAAAAAATGTGATAAAATTGATTTATAAAATATTTCTTGCCCTTCTGGACAGTAACTGGTTAGTTAGCTTCCCCTTTCCACTTTTCTTCTTCTTTCATTTTTTGGTGCCGAAAGAAGAAGGCACGGACTTAGTTCCAGAGGTCAAACCTTTGTAGAACTTCTTAGAGGATGAGGAAACATTTGCCTCTCCCTTTTGTTTCTTGTTTTTCATCAAGGATTGAAATATCTGTAGCTCATTGAGCAAAGTGATCAGGTTGTAGTTAATCTATTCATAATAGCATTTCTACGAAACTACAGGAAACTTTCAGGTAAAGATTCGAGTATGAAGCTAACCTGACTGGCTTTATCAGTGACAGACCCATTCATCTCCACCACGTTGAAGTGGACCATCATGTTGATAATATGTTCTCTAACAGATGCCTCTTCTTGCATACGGGCATTGAAGATGTTTATAAGAGCACCATGCCTGAGCTGTGTGGATGGATGTTCGAACATCTTCTATAGAAATTCCATAATCTCACGAATAGTGATCATGAGCTCATGCTTTTTGGCCAAAACCTCAGAAAGGCTTGCCAAGATATACGTGAAGAAAATTTTCGGAAAAAAAAAATCCTTTGAGCGGAAGCCAAGATCGTTCCAAATTCCATTTTTATTGAACATAAAGTTTTACAGTAAAACAACAAGTAGATATGCATCTACTTAAAATTACAACATGCTTAAAAACAAATACAAAGGGTTTTAAAAACCCTTACCTTTGAAGAACTCTTTCTTCAAAGAATCCCTTGTACAAGCCACAAACGGAATTCCTTCCTCGCGGATCTCCTTCTTCACACACGAACACTACCACTCGAGAACCCTCTATATTCTCTTTGGGATTAAAAGATTTAAGCAGGAGTCGTGGCTTTTCTTAAATCCTTAGAAGAGGAAAGGAGATGGAGAGAATGAGAAGGATGTTTCTAATGAGAACTTTTCTCTTAGAGAGAACAGAGAAGGATGTTTCTAATGAGAACTTTTCTCTTAGAGAGAACACTTCTTCTCTCTATGAAATTTTTCTTAGAGAGAGAACACTTCTTCTCTGAGAGTGAATTGAGAAAGAAGATCATCGTCCACAACCAACTTAAATCCCACGTAATGTCATTGAGAGAATAGGGGAGGGAGTTATAACTCCTTCCCTTTTTATTAATTTCAATTATATTAATAAAATAGAATATATATATATATAATAACTACTTTATTTATATATATACACTATATGTTATATCAAATATAATATATAGTCTATAGTTTGCAATATAAAACTATAGATTTTATTCTCTCTCAACTATACATCACATTTATATTAAATCCACTTATATGAGTCTTATCCATATAAAGGATATTTGGATCATATCCAAATATTTAATCCTCTCAATATAAATCATATTTATATTTAATTACATGAATCTTATTCATATAATTGGTATTTGAATCATATTCAAATTCCTCTCAATTATAATGAATCAAATACATTATATTAATTATATCATATATAATTAATTTCCTCAATTAATTTGAATACTCAAATTAATCCAAAGATTAAATCCCTGTTGAGCTATAAAAGGAACCTTATGGACCTGTAGATTGAAGCTCCAACGGTACTCGGATAATTAATTAAACTTTTTAATTAAATTACCCAACATCTATTAACTGTCGTTCACTTCACTAAAGACCAATAGTTGCACTCTTCGCACTACAGATAAATTTCTATGTCCATTGGATATAACCAATCAACATCGCGATGACCATTCACAAATTGCTCATAAGTACAGTTAGGCCAAAATACTGTTTTGCCCCTGTAGTTACATTTAACTCTTTAAGTACCACTGATCCCTCTAGTGAATAATAGGTCATAGTCTCACTATGACTAAGTCCCTTTTGGGCCATGAGAGGGTGTGACCACTATCTTCAAGACACAGAATCAGCCTTTAAGGGAGCAATTTATCTACTTGCCCCTACATCGAGGAAGTGGTGAATTCTGTCTTGTGTAGCTGTGTTTCCAGCTCCCCAGTCCTACGAATCCCCAAAATGGTAGGCTTGTTGGCCATCCTATTGAAATGTAGGTCTCTTTTATTAACGGCGTTTTATAAAGAGACTAATTATTTCAATGTTATAAATAGGAGGAAAATCCACCATGAGGACAAATCTAAGATCATCGATGATTAAAATTGTGTTAATTGTGTCTTTCCAAGTCGTATAATTTTCGCCAATAAGTTTGTTGGCAGCGAGAGTAAATTCAGTGTTGCAGAAGTCATAGTGAAATTTGTTGAAACCATACAATTTATTTATATTAGTACTCTATGCATTAACCCATATGGAAAAAACTAATAAAAATTAGCAAAATAATTTAATGCACCCCATGTGACATCTATTTTACAATGATGTCTTAGTGAAGCAGGGCAAAAGTCAGTGTAGAGTGATCAGGTGCCCCTTCATTGAAATGAGACATTCTTAACCAATATACAGAACAACTCCTTGTTACCATAACTATCAGTCACCATTGTTCGATCCAGAAATTGTCAAACTCACTTTAACATTTTCTTGTAAGTGTATCCCCTCATTTTAGATTCTAGAGTTCTGCCCCAATGAGCCAACCGTAGGGAAAAATCCATTAGGGAAAAAACTAAAGCAACCCTATCCATTTCTGAAGTTTGTGTAAACAGTCATGCAAATGTCATCCATAGGGGGACACAAACAAAGGTGTTTCGAGGTCGAGTATGAAAATTTACTATAAACTAATGAGGGAGACCATGGGATGTGTTAACATATGTCCCACTCCCACTTACTATAAACACTCTCTCTATTCACCTTGATATTGACCTATACAAACACCATCTGCAGGGGGATACAAGCAAAGGTGCCTCGAGGCCGAGTATAGATCTCACGGTGTGAACTTTTAGAGGGAAACACTAAAAGGAAAAATGAAGTATCATATACCCCATTTTCTTCCCACTGAGCATTTTACCTAGAGTTCTTTACCTTAGAAAAATTCGGCTACTGATTTTAGCTAAGTGTTTGTTTAAATTTGCCCAAAAGTAACTTTTACTTTAGATAGCAAATCTATCGAATTCACTTTTCCAGGTAAATTCCTATATAGGGGTATTACGTTTTCGTCAACTTAAATACCCTAGCCTAGACAGAACTAGCCTTAGACAAAAGGTCCCTTATAGATATATTTGTTACAAATTTAATCTTTTAAATAAAATCAATTTAATCCTATTAAACTGATGAAAAGATTAAACTAATTTATAATCTCATTAGAAATATGATCTTAGGTTTATGTGAATTATAATTTTAAACTATTTTTAGAAAAGTGATTTTAACCTAAGGTTTATATGCAATTTTGAATTATTGATTTTAATTTTGAATTTTATTTAATTATAACTTTTATAAAATAAATTAAATAAATTAAAACCATACAATTGCATTCATTGACAGACTTAGTAAAAATATAACATTTATAAAATTACCTAAAGTAGGCAATTCCATTTCATTACTAAACTTATATAACACTTATATAATAAAGCAAAGAAATAATTAATAACATACAATCATCCATACATACGTACTATATAATATAACTCTTATAATATAAATGATGCATGGATATGTTATTAATGCATGCATGCATATATTATAATAATTATATTATATGATGCATGAGCATGCTATAAATATAAAATTATGCAACTATATATCATAATATTTATAATATAAATGATGCATGTAATATGCATAACCTATGGTGGGATTTATACTGTATGACATACATTATGATATATAATAATAAAAATAAATCATACATCATATGCAATAATAAAAAAAAAAAAAAAAAAATTATTGAACTGGGATTGGACACCTAAATAATTAATTAAATTAATATAACTCTTATATTAATTCAATTATTTTTTATTAAAAAAACTAACTATTACAACTAAAAGGCAAACGATTGGAAACAAGTGAACCGGATTTTGAACCGCTCGAACCGAATCGTCCATCACCCGAACTGCTCAAACCGATCGAACCGTAAACAATTAATGGAGCCATAAACCAAATCGAGCATGAATCAGTTTGTTCTTTTCGTTTCGGAGCGTTGAAACGCTATAGAAAGAATAGATCATTCTTCCTCATCATAGTGTTGCAATGTTGCGGTACAGTCGACACTGTACAATCGTGATCTTCATCGAAAAACCTCCAATTTGGGCCTCATTTTCTCTAGAAACTCACCGAGAACAACATGAACGACTAAAAAATAGTAAATTATAGACTTATTCTAAAATTTATGCCCAAAACACATGCCCTTTATAAACCAATTTGTAAATTGAAAGCGATAAATCTAAATGGCCAATCCCGAAAACATCCAATAATTGCAGATTATTATTCAACAAAACATTCATCGCATGAAATAATTTTACAGAATGAACACCCACCATTATTGTAATTCAATTGTGTAAATTAAGAAAAATTGGGACCAATCCTGTCTCTAATACCAATAGAAGGAATCGATGAAGGTTCTAAGTGGAAACGTGGATCGTCCCAATTTTTGGTTTTTTATAGACATGAAAAATATAAAGTATGCTTATGTAGTAAACGCAAAATTACAGCATGCATTTATAGAAAAATAAAAGGAAGAATTCGGGATTAGAAACCCTTACCTTTGAAGAATAAGTTTCTTCACGAATTCCCTTTTCCAAATTGTCACGAACAAAATCGATCTCCAATGGCCACGTACTGTCACGAACTCGAAATCTTTGAACTATGGACACCACCACAAGAAGCCTTTTGTCTTCTCTTGGAATGAGAATCACAAGAGTGGTGGGCTCTATGAATTTTGGTAGAAGGAGAGATTGAGAGGAGAGGGAGAGTTTTTTAGATTTTTTTCTTCAGAGAATCCTTCTGAATATCATCTCTGTAATATCTTCTGTAAAACAAAATAAAATCACTCCAAAATCTCATGTAACCTCTCACTCGTTATGTGAATTGAGAGAGATCAGAGGAGGGAAAGTTATTTCCTTCCCTAAAATTCAAAATTAAAATTAATATAATTAATAAACTATTTTCAATTTAAAAATAAAATCGTCATACATACATACATACATATACATACATGTATATATATATATATTATTATATATTATATATATATATATATATCATATGGTTTAATATTGTATCATATACAATATAACATATAATTTTAATTCTCTCATAAATGGTATTTAATATAATCCCCATGTTGGGTTAACCACTCTTCACTAGCCTCAAGTACTCAAGATCAACGTTGGAAAGATGAAGAAAATGCTAAGAAATAATCTGCCAAATCCTGTATGACCGATACTCGACACTCGACGTCTTCCTACTCGATGCTCGATGATAATTCCCTTATTCGTCTGATGAATCTCTATTAAATCCTCGATGGAACTCAATGACAACTAAACTAATACTCGACCTCACTCGATGATTCTTGAACAATACTCGGTGCGACTCGAAGGTGAAAATGATTAACTCGAAGTTACTCAATAGCGAAGATCGATGCACGATTGAACTTGATACTGAAAACGATTAACTCGAAGTTATTCGATGCCATTTTAATGGTGAATGTATGGTGCACGATTTTCAGAAAGAAGAAAATCGTATGAACAAGAAAGATAAAGGCAAGAAGATGAAATACAGTGTTTATGTGGTTCGACAAGATTGCCTACGTCCACGGGAAGATCCAAGTTCTTTCACTAATGAAGATTGCGTACAGTTTTTCTTATTTATAGAAAACTAGGAAAAATGTTGATAATACTTTATTTTTGTTTTGAAGATCAAAGGTGTTTATAGAGCATACCAGCTTACTGTTTACATCACAAAGTTAGTTATAAACAAATAAAAAACTAAGGCATTTGAGTCAAAGCTTCTTCAAATTCTCCACCTTGACTCTAATGCCTTGCAATCTTCTGATCTTCTTGATTCTGGCCGTTCTGCTATCCTGTGTCTGGAAGCTCGAAACCAACCTGTTCTAAATATTTAATCAATTTAAGCTTTGAAACAAGTTTTGTTAACATGTCAGTTGCATTGTCTAAAGTATGAATCTTTAAAATTTCTATCTCCCCTGCCTCAATTTTATCTCTAAGAAATGATACTTGATATCAATGTGCTTAGTTCTAGTGTGATATTGTGGATTACGGGACAAATGGATAGCACTTTGGTTCTCACGGTAGAGTTTCACCACTGTTTGATCTATTCCAAAGTCTTTCAGTAATCCCTTAAGTCACAATGCCTCTTTGATTGCTTTTTTTAAAGCCATATATTAAGCTTTTATTGTAGATAAGGCTACTATAGGCTGTAGTGTTGCTTTCCAGCTGATTAGATTAGGACCATAAAGGAAAAGGTAACATGTTAAGGACCTCTTTTTTTTCAAATCACCAGCATAGTTAGCATCCACATTTCCATAAAGTTCTAAGTTTTGTTTAGCTAACCTTTGGTAGACTAATCTTGAGTTTTTAGACCAAACCAAGTACCTTAGGATCCATTTAGTAGTCTCCTAGTGTCTCTTACCAAGATTAGACATATATCTACTAACTAAGCTAGTTGAATATGAGAGATCAGGTCTGATAGAAATCATAAATATATCAGGCTTCCGACTGCTTGACTATAGGGTATGGCAGCCATATGTTTCTGATGTTCTTAGTCAGAATCTTTTGGAGAGTTAGCTGAGGAAAGCTTAAAGTGTTGAACAATAGGTAAGCTCACAGGTTTAGCATCATTCATGTTGAACCTTTTAAGGATCTTCTCACAGTAATTGGACTGATTGATGCTTAGAATAAACTTCTCTTTGTTCCTTTGGATCTCTATTCCTAGGATATTTCTTGCTTCTCCCAAGTCCTTCATATCAAACTCTCTTTTTAAGAGGTTTTTAACATGGGTTAGATCTCCTTTGGACTTACCTGCCAGTAACATATCATTTACATATATGAGTAGGTAAACCTTGTTCTTGTAAGAACTTGTATTTACATAAACACATATGTCAAATGAATTTCTTTTGAATCCAATGCTAGAAATATAGTCATTGAATCTCTTATACCAGTACCTAGGTGATTGTTTTAACCCATAGATAGACTTGTTAAGTAAGCAATAGAGATTTTCTTTTCCTTTAACTTCAAATCCTTTAAGTTGCGTCATATAGATTGTCTCGTTTAGATGTCCATGAAGAAAAGGAGTTTTGACATCTAGTTGATACAATTCTAAATTATTTTTTAGCAACTAAGGATAAAAGAAGTTTTATGGAAGTCTGTTTGACAAATGGAGAGAAAATCTCATAATAGTCTATTCCTTCCCTTTGAGTGAACCCCTTTGCAACCAATCTAGCTTTATACCCAGGCTTTTGATCACAGGATACTCCTTCCTTAAGTTCGAAAACCCATTTAAAGGCAACAGGTTTGTAACCCTTTGGTAGAGGAACTAAAGACCAAATGTCATTCACCTTTAGTGAATGCATCTCCTCATTCATAGCTTCTATCCTATCCTTTGCATTAGGACAACTTGTTGTTGTTGGAGTTGATGCCCTAAAGTCTCATGTCATATAGTTTGTAAACAATTTGTACGAACGCTTGTGATGTATAATATATGATATTTTACTTCACTTCTTGATTTTGCTCAGATGAATGTTTTATTTGCTTTATCACAAACTAATAAACCTAAAATCCCTAGTTATCTTTATGTAACTTAAGCATGTATGTACTAACATATAAGTGGATCATGTCTTGAGTGATAACTAAAATGGTCTGTAGAATATGGATATAGGAGGGAAACCTTATCCTGGTAACGCTACGGATGCGGCCCGATTTTTGGAATAGATACAAATATTGTAACTTGTCACAAATGGTCTGATCCTGATCATTCGTGTAAGGAACATGCAAGTGGGGGCGTCCTATACAAAGAGTTTGTATAAGACCTAACCACGGAGTGTTAACGTCTCGTTATATAATACCATTAATGACTGAAACTTCACTTCACTAGGATGACCATAGGTAACATGACCTCAATCCTGAGTGAGTTGGGAACTCCTGCTATTAAGGGTGTTGATTTGCATGGGTGCGAATGGCTAGGTCGCCGACTCAAATCTATCACTTTGGGGATTCGTCTGATTTCGGAGCTGGGAACTCAGCTATACAAGATAGAATTCACCCCTTCCCCAATTTAGGGGCAAGTAGATAGATAGCTCCCTTACTGACTGATTCCAGGGCTTGAACGATGTGGTGCCATATACCTTTTCTTGGCTCGAGAGGTGTTCACACATAGTTGGACTATGTTGTATTGTTCATTAGAGGGATCAGTGGTACTTAAGAAGTGAGATGTAACTACAGGGGCAAAACGATAATTTGGCCTAGTTGTACTTACGAGCATCTGTAAAGGGTCATTATACTCATGATTGGTTATTTTCAATGGACACAAAAATATATATGTAGTAAGAAGAGTTCAACTATTGATCTTTAGTAGAATGTTTGGCAGTTAACGGATGGTGGATCTCGTGGCTAAAGAGTTTAGTTAGCTATTCACGTACTGTTGGAACTTCGAGCCATAGGTCCATAAGGTCCCCTTGGTAGCTTGGATAAAGTTGAGAATCAGTTTTTGGGTCAATTTGAAATGTTCAAATTGATAAGAGGGAGTTTGATTATATATGATATAGTTAAACTGGTTAATTATATATGATATAATTGACTAAATGTATGAGATACATTATTTTGGAGAAAATTGGATATAAAATATGATTTATATCAAGTAGAGGAGAAAACACTATAGTAGATATATGATATCAAACTATAGGTTAAGAATATAATATGATTATATTCATTATTTAATTAATTAGGCTGAGTAATTCTCCAAAATCGTGCAAAAGTGAAAAGTTCGGATTCAGTTCTTGTAACTGAAGAATAAAATGAAATTTTTTTTCATTTTTGTAAGAGATGCAGAAAAATCACTCACGATGTGAAAGTATACAATCGCATAGCATTGAAAGCCTATGTGATAGTGCCCATCTTCCTAAACGATCGCACACCCGCGCAAACGATCGCCTGCGATTTCTAAACGATCACTTACTTTTCCTATATGATCGCTTAGCACGTCGAGCAGACCTAAATGATCGCTTACCTTTTGATAGACGATCGCTTAGCTAAACCTACATGATTGTGTACCTTTTTCTAAACAACAAGCAACCACCTATACGATAGTCTTCTATTATCTCCCATTTGCTTGTTCATTCAGCACGATCGTCTTTCCTCCTCCCTCTAACAATTCCATCAAAGTACACCCTTTGGATTCTCACTCCGAGAATACCAAGGGCTTCGAGTGGTGGTGTCGTCCCGGTTGCTGTTGGTCCGTGTACTGTCGATCATGTAGACGACTGTGGTACTGTTAGGCGACTGTTTGTTGGGCAATAAAGAGCATAGAGGAGTTTGCTTTCATTGGACTGAGTTTATGTGAAGATTTTCTTCAACTAGAATGTTTACTCAGTCTTTTGTATTTTATTTGTTAAAACATGCCAGTAATTAGTGTTACAATGCATATCTGTATGTTAGAATGTATGTGTGACAAATCAGTCAAAATGAAATCGGAAAGATCCGCATCTGCTCATGGATACTCTTGTATAAGAGTTCCTTCAGTTGCTTCCTCAAAGGTTGTTGGTTCTTAGTTAGTAGGAGCTACAACAACATTCAAAACCAGATTCATATAGTTCATTTCAGTATATCTAGCTTGAGGTGTAATGGTTTGCTTTGTCTATCCCTAGCTAAGACATACTGACTTAAATCAGGCTGCTCACTTGTTGTCTTCTCTTGTTCCCCTACATCTTCCTCAGTTTCTCTTGTGTCACTAGGTTGGCTAGACTCTATTGGTTGCTCAGTGGGTAACTCCACCTCAATTCCTGTGTTGGATGACTCTTCTTCATCCTCAAGCTTTTTCTCTTTTTGCATAAATATCTCCTCTTCCTTAAAGGTGATGTCTCTGCTCACTATGAACTTCCTCTCAACTAGATGCCACATTTTAAACCTTTTGACTCCCTCTATAAAGCCTACAAACATGCATTTGATTGCTCTGGCCTTTAACTTTCCCTTATTTTTGGTGTAAAAACCCTACATATCCAAAGACCTTGAGGTTATCTAGGTTAGGAGGATGATTAGTCCACTTTTCCTTAGGAGTAAGCAACTCTAAAGATGTGTGAGGGCACCTATTCAAGGTATACACTGTATAGGCTGCAGTTCTGCCTAATAATTTTTCTTTAAGATAGCATCAGAGAGCATACACCTAACTCTTTCCATTATGGTTTTGTTCAACCTCTTAGCAACCCTAATTTGTTGAGGTGTATACCTCACTGTTCTATGCCTAGTCATACCATTCTCACTACAAAATTTGTCAAAGTATTCATTGCAAAACTCAAGCCCATTATCGGTTCCAAAGTATTTTAACCTTTTAGATGTTTGATTTTTTATCATGACTTTCCATTCCTTAAACTTCCCAAAAACTTGGTCCTTAGTTTTAAGAAAATATATCCAACTCTTCTTAGAAAAGTCATCTATAAAGATTAGAAAATACCTTGAGCCACTAAGGCTTGGTGTAGGAAATGGTCCCTATAGGTCAGAATGGACATAATCCAATGTTCCTTTGGTGGTATGCTAAGATTTTGTGAAACTTTATCTGGTTGCTTTACCTAGAATGCAGTATTCACAAAAGGAAAGATGCTCACTGATACCTTTAGGCAGTATACTTGCTTGGACAGTGCTTGCATCCTTTTTTCACTAATATGGGTAGTCTTTTATGCCATAAGTTAGCCTATGTTAAGCTTGTTGTTGAAACCATGTAGGCACTTGTCATCATCTTTACTCCTCTGACAATATAAAGGTCATTAACCTTGTCACCAACCAATACAACCTTGGAATCCTTGATCACCTCAATAACTCTACCTTTTCCTCTGCATTCGCACCCAATGGAGTCCAGCATACCCAAAGATATCAAGTTTCTCTTGAGAAAAGGTACATGTCTCACATTTCTTAAAAGCTTGATTGATCCATCCTTTAGCTTCAAGGATACTAATCCAACTCCTTTGATCTTGCAGGCTTCATTGTTTCTCATGTACACAGATTCTCCAAGTACATCCTTATAAGTATTAAACCAAGGTTTGAAAGGTATCATATGATAGGTATAACTAGAGTCAAGTACTCAGTAATGCTTCCCAAGAGGACTGATTTGGTTGGTTTGGTTTCTAGTGGAGGCTAAGGCATCAGAATAAAAGTAGAAACCTTCAACCACTGAAGCTTCTAGTTCTTTTCCCTTCTGATCCTTCTCCTTTTCCTGATTTTTTTCATTTCAAGTTGTAGCAATCTCTCATCAAGTGACATTTATGCTCAGCTTGGTCTTAGATTTATGCTCTTCACCTGACTGATTTTTATTCCCCTTAGACTGATTCTGCTTGTTCTTTCCCCTTAACAAACAGCCCCTCTACACTGGGTTGCTCCTTATTGATTGACTGAAGCTCTAACTCTCTAGTTCTTAATGCTGAAATGATGGCATTAGTGGTAACTGATTCTCTACCATATTTCAAGGCATTCTTCACCTTCTTATAGGCTTCAGGTAGAGAGTTTAATAACAGAAAGGCTTCATTCTCATCGCCAATTTTTTCGTCAAGGCTCTTAAACTCAGAAATTATCCTTTTAAACTCATCCAAATTATCTAAAAGAGGCTTGGCAGAATCCATCTTGAATGTGAAGAACTTCTCCCTTAGATACATCTTGTTGGGGAGATCCTTGGTTGCAAAAAGACCTTCCAGCTTGACCCACATCTTGTAGGTCGTGTCTTGATCAATCATTTGCCTCAAGATGCAATCACTGAGATTAACAACTAGAGTCCCATATGCTATAATCTCCATGTCTTCCTTTTCTTGTGCTGATATAGTAGGTGGCAGAGTTGACGGGTCCAAAAGGGCCTTGTGAGCTCTCTATTGTCCAAAAATAGCTTTGATTTTGGCCTCCATAGGCCAAAATCGCCCTTCCCATTGAACTTCTCAATTCCATACCTTACAGCAGTCATTTCTGATCTGATCGAGTATCGAGTCTAGATTTCTTGAGTATCTTGATGCTCCAAGAATGTTGACCTTGATGATCTTCAAATGCTCTGATACCAAAAATTGTTGGGTTAACCACTCTTCACTAGGCCCAAGTACTCAAGATCAATGCTGGAAAAATGAAGAAAAGGAGAAATATTCTGCCAAATCCTCGATGAGCGGTACTCGACGCTCGACATTTTCCTACTCGATGCTCGATGATAATTTCCTTCTTTGTTTGATGAGTCTCTATTAAATCCTCGATGGAACTCGATGACAACTGAACTAATACTCGATCTTACTCGATGATTCTTGAACAATACTCGGTGTGACTTGAAGGTGAAAACGATCAACTCAATAACAAAGGTCCATGCACGATTAAACTCGATACTCTGTTATTCGATGCGATTTGAATGGTGAATGTATGGCACGTGATTTTCAAAAGGAAGACAATTGTATGAACAAGAAAGATAAAGGCAAGAAGATGAAACACGGTGTTCACGTGGTTCGACAAGATTGCCTACGTCCACGGGAAGATCCAAGTTCTTTTACTATGAAAATTGCATACAGTTTTTGTTGTTTATAGAAAACTAGGAAAAATGATGATAACACTCTGTTTTTGTTTTAAAGATCAGAGGTATTTATAGAGCATATGTCACACCTCATCCCAAACTACTCTCTGAGCCTAGGAAAGGACATAACTGCAGCAGTTATCAACCCTTTTGTTGATACTTATTGCCTAATAACTCTTGCGGAAATAACTCTGATACCAATGAACAAATTCAACAACCAACTGATTAAGTCAAGGAGGCAAACAATTAAGTAGGCCCATTTTATTACAATAATGTAACGTTTATACAACTCCAAGACTTAACTACAAATTTTACAACAAAAACCCTCCAGAAGTGTAACTATGGCATGTGACAGACCTTGACCTTAGCAGCACCCTATAACTCCTCACCTTTCGCTAGTTGGGGAGGGGGGGGGGGGGGGGGGGGAAGAGAGGAAGACATAAAACATGGAAAACATGAGCTATAGAGCCCAGTGAGTGGTTGCCTTTAGATAAACAAATAACTTTGAATTTCAAAAGTATACTTTTTGGAAATCAATTCATAGTCAACAAAGAATATTGCCACAAGTTCAATATTATTTTTCCAGCCAAACCGCTGGATTATCCCCAACTCAACCGCTGGTTTAATAAACAATAAACTCCAGCTTGAACCGCTGGTTATCACATAATAAAAACATTCCCAGCTTTACCATTGGTTGTCCCTGGCATGATCCTACATTTTTCCCAGCACTTTCACACGTATACTAAGTCAAACAGCAATTCCTTTGGAAACTTTCTCTGTACCCTATTATCCCGCTAATGTGCACATCGACTATTTTCCGTTTGTTTATGCTTAAGTAACTTGACTATATTTCCCGCCGACCGAAGCTCACTATATTTTCCCGCCAAGTACCTTTTCAAGCATGCTAACTATATATCCCAGGTACAATTTTAGTTTCCAAAACACATACAAACAATATCTTCACAAGCATAGTACAAGATAATATAATACCCTGACATGCTAATTTAACATTATCCCCTATATATATTTACCTATTATAGAAATTCATCAACAATACAACAATATATTAACCACTCACCTTGGTTGGTTAGGAACTTTCCTTTCCGAAGTTCCTTAGGTTCCTTGGTTCCCTTTTGAACCCTAAATTCCAGATTCAATTATCAGCTTAGATTACTCAAAGTTCTAGGCTTTATCTCGAGATACTTCCTTCTACAAATATGCTCTAAATGTCTCAAGAAGCTTACTTCAAAATCTTTGCTCAGAACTTCTCGTGGTTTGGCCGAAAAACATCAAAAAATAAAGACTGGCACAAGCTTATCTAATAACTTGACCCTTCTGTCTTTTTCTCAGTTTCCAGCCCGACCCCTTGGAGTTTCTTCTCTCGACAGCCCTACTCTGAAGACTAGACTCTCCTAGCTTTCAAGTGGCTTTTGAATCACTCCAAACGTACGAGTATTCTAGAAGAACTTCTCATCCAAAGTTGATGTTACTTCCTGTCCTTTCTGTCCGACAGCATCTCCCCTCTTGGAACCTCTTGACCAACGCATGGTCTTACTATCAACGCATAGTCTCCTCCCAATACACTCTTCTTTATGTCCTTTGAAGAGAATTTGAGTTCTCATCTGAAGTCCTTGGCTCTATTTATAGGCGTCCAAGATTTCTTTAAGGCCGACACCTCCTACTTGGCCGCATGTCCAAGTGTCTTTTCCTTACACTATTATCGCAATCTTGCGTCAGCGCAAGCCAAGGTGTCTTGCTCCCCTTCTACCAATGCATAATCCTCAATTTTGCATGTCTTCTTGTGCATCCCCTCATTTGCTTAAGGCTTAAGGTTTCCTCCCAACAAGCCACATGTCCGAATGACGTCCTTGAATGCGTCTATCCAACTTCATATGCGTTCAACTACGATAATGACCAACACCCTTTCAATGCATACTACTAGCCTTTTCCTATGCGCCCACATGTCCTCGGATGTCTAACGCATAGTACATCACCAACGCATAGCAACCTTTGGGTTGACTTGGTTCTCAACTCAACACCTCAAGGCATAGCTCACCATCACCTAGGTTTTTGCTAACGCAACCAACCTCATGAACCTTATTACCACAAGCCTTAACAATGCAAGGACAAATCACTATGCGTCCACCTTAACTCATTCCATCGCCTAGTTCATACTTTAGCAAGGTCGCCTCATCCATCGTATCCATCGCATCCATCGCCGCATGCCATCGCATACTACCAACGCATTCCTTCGACTGCACACATGCATACCATGGGCCGCATACCATAGGCCACATCACCGCATGCCCTCGGCCGCATATTCTCGCGTAGCAAGGCCACCGCATGCCACCAACGCATAGCACCGCCGCATGACACCAACGCATAGTATTGCCGCATGACATCAACGCATAGCATTGCTGTATAGCATCACCGTGTGACACCAACGCATAGTGCTACCGTATACCATCGACGTATACTCCCATCGCCGCATGCTTCCAACGCATCCCTTCGGTTGCAAACCATCAGCCGCATCGTAGTATCACCGTAACCATCGCATTGTCTAACACTTAGTCATTTTTCTCCTTGGCTTCCAACACATAGTTCCTTTTTGGCATTATACTTAACCCAATTTTTATTAGTTAAGGCTTATCCCAAACTACTCAAGGAAAATCTATTCAACACTTAGAAATTTCCTTCACTTCAACATAGAATTTAACTTTCACATGCTTAAGTAGAAAAAATGGAAATCCGGGTTTCACAGCATACCAGCTGACCATATACATCACAAAGCTAGTTATAAACAAATAAAAAACTAAGGTATTTGAGTCAAAGTTTCTTCACCCCATTTATATTAAATTCAATTATATGAATCTGATTCCCATAATTAATATTTGAATCATATTCAAATATTTATTTCATCTTAACTAAACTTTATATTATAATGTATCAAATACATTATAGTAATTATATCATATATAATTAAATTGAATTAATTACACATAATTAATTCCCTCAATTAATTTGAACAATTCAAATTAATCCAAAATTGATTCTCATTTAGTCCCCATTGAGCTACAAAGGGGACTTCATGGACCTGTAGATTGAAGCTTCAATGTTACTTAAATAATTAATTAAACTCCTTTAATTAGATTATTCAACCTTCATTAACTATCAGATACTCCACTAAAGACTGACAACCGCACTCTTTGCGCTACAGATATATTTCTGTTCCATTGGATGTAACTAGTCAACAGGACGATGACCCTTCACAAATTACTCATAAGTACAGTTAGGCCAAAATTACCATTTTGCCCCTATAGTTACATCTAATTTCTTAAATATCACTAATTCCTCTAATGAACAATTACAAACTACATGACCCAACAAGATTTAGGGCATCAACCCCTACACGTTGTCCCTATCAAGTTAGTGTTGGGATTGTGGAGACAAAACTCCATAGAGAAGCGCACACACTTGATGGAATATATATAGTTTTGACTTTGAATATTGACCAAAAGTCAAAATTGAAAGGAAAAACACATAGTTGCCTCGAGGTTTTATTGGGCTTAAGCCCATGTGGGCTTAGGTTATTTTTAGTGTAACAAACACATATATAAATGTGTGTTTTAAACCAAGAGGGGGGCTGTAAATAAAAAAAAATAATAATCAAATGGCGTCCGCAAGGTGAAAAGTGGCAGACAGCAAATTCTGTGACATGTTGCGGCAATTTTTCTTTGTGAAGTATCACTTCCGTCTAAGTCCAGTTCGATGCAGTAGTGAGAAGACAAATTACATAGAGTAATTTTCTTTGGACGTTTCTTTTATTATTAATTCCAAGATACTGAGTTGTGGTATAGGGAATCAAATAGTTCGTGTTGGACTATTTGGAGAGATTTGTACCGCGAGTTTTGAAACCTTTACAATCTTCATCATAGTAAAATCTGCAGTTGCAGAAGACTACAAGTAGTCCGAAATTTGGGACAAATCAGTATATTTTTTATGTCGTTTTCTTTTTCCTTCTCTTAATTATTTATTATTTTATGTTTGTTAATTTTTCTGCTCTAACCTATGAAGTGGGAGGTTGAGATATAATTTAGTTTATTCTTCATTTATTTATATCTTAGCCTAAATTCCCAACAAGTGGTATCAAAGCATTTTGGTTCAGGAGTCATAGGATTATTAGAGCCAAGAGGTTTTGATGGAATCATGAAATTTGATGGAAAAAATTTTGGGTAATGGAAGATGCAAGTTAAAGATTTCTTAACTTACAAGAAATTGCATAAGGCATTAAAGGAGAGACCGAAGAGGATTTCAGATAAAGATTGGGAGAACCTGAATGTAGAAGCAGTAGCAATCATCAGGACGTGCTTATCAATGAATGTTGCTAGTCTTGTAACCGATGAGACTAATGCAGTGAAGTTGATGGAAGTACTTACAAATAGATATGAGAAACCATCCACCAATAGTAAGGCTTATCTTCTTAAGAAGTATTTCAACATGAAAATGGTTGAGAATGCTTCTGTAAATTCTTATCTTAATGAGGTTACCATTTAAATTAATCAGTTAAAACCTGTTAAGATAGAATTTACTGATGAGGTGTATGCTATTCAGTTATTAATGTCTTTAACTGATAGTTGGGAGACCATGAAAACTACGATGTCGGGATAACACTTTAAAGTTTTCAGAGATTTGTGATTTAGCTATATTTGAAGAAATTCACAAGAAAAACAGTAGTAAAGAATATATTATAGGTTCAGCTTTAATAGTGACTAAAGATAAAAGCAAGTGGACTCTGGAAATGATGGATTGAGTTGCAGTAATAAAAAAGTGGAAGAATAGGAATAAGGAAATAGAGTGTTTTTACTGTCGCAAGAAAGGTCACTTCAAAAATCAGTCTAGAAAACTAGAAGAGGATTAGAAAAGAAAATAGAAAATAAATCAGGTTGAAAATGAAGAAGTAATGATAAATCTGGTTGAAACTAATGAAGAATCAATTAGTGATGTCTATACTTGTGTTAAGAGTAACACACAAAATAGTAGCCACTCATCTGAATGGACAATTGATAGTGCAGTTTTCGTACATATAGCTTTAGATAGGAGTCTACTCACATCTTTCACATCAGAACATTATGGTCTAGTGAGGATGGAGAATGGTAGAGTTTCTAAGATCACTAGGATTGGGAACATTAATATGAAAACAGAGTTTGGAGAAAAGTTAGTACTATGAGATGTTAAGTTTGTGTCTAGGATGAAGATAAATCGCATCTCTATTGGCAAGCTGGATGATAAGGGTTATAAGTGTATGTTTGGAAGTCGCCATTATAAACTCAACTTGGAATCCCAGGTAGTGGAAAGAGTCAAATCAATTGCATAATGTAACTTCTTCAAGAATAAGTGTTCAGGATTGAAGAAGATGTCAGTTGGTACCACTTAGCTAAAGTAAGAGTATATGATTGTCTTTTATGTCTAGGGGATGGTTCCACGTAGCTTGCTTATACCTTGGGGCAAGAACAAATGAGCTAGGGTTATTTTCTGATGACGAATTTTGTTGCAGTGGGAGGCAAGATCGTCGTTTTGTCTCCAAGTAGGAGAATATTGGGATTGTGGAGACAAAATTCCATGAAGAAATACTCCCACATTGATGGAATATATATAGCTGTCTCTTATACACATCTAGATGTGTATAAGAGACAGATATTATACATATATAATTTTGACCAAAGTCAAAATTAGGAAATAAATGAATTTGGACCAAAAGTCAGTTTTATTGGGCTTAAGCCCACGTGGGCTTAGGTTATTTACTGTGTAACAAACACATGTAAATTTTTGTTTTAAACCAAGAGGGGGCTGCAAATCATAAAAAGCAAGTGATAGTCGCAAGGTAGGTAGACGGCAAATTGTTGGTGACGTGCTGCATTTTTTTTTTTACTATCACTTCCGTCTAAGTGCAGTTCGTGCGGCAGTGAGAAGAAAAATTACATAGAGTATTTTTCTTTGGCATTTCTTTTATCATTAATTTCAAGATATTAAGTTGTAGTATAGGGAATCAAATAGTTCACAGATTATTTGGAGAGGTTTGTTGCATAGATTTTGGAAGTTAGCAGTAGTCCCGAGTTTGAGGCCAACAAGTATATTTTTGGTGTCTTTTTTTTTTATTTTCTTAATTATATGAAGGGAAGTTTGAGATATAATTTAGTTTATTCCGCATTTATTTATATCTTAACATAAATTCCCAACATAAATAATATTTTTCCCTAATTGGACAATTATTCTAACAATAATATGGATAAAGTTATACCACTCTTACCATTGACCATAAAATAAAAATAATATTGATTACACTAAAAAAAAGTATAGTTTGATCCAAACAAATTAATAACTATAAAAAAAAAAAAAAAAAATCATGAATGATGATGTGTAAGGCAGATGAATATTGCATAAAGAAAAGAATAGTGAATAAGTGGTGGGGGTGAGGTGAGTGATGCAAATGTCACACATCACCAAATGATCCTAAGTTTATAATATAAAACATATGAAAATGTTGCGATGGTGGGACATATAGCCAAAGCAATAGTATATATGTATATTATAAGATTCCACACGTCATAAAGACATTAATTAAAAAGCTAGTCATTGTTAGACATCCCATATTGTATACATTATTATTCATATATATGATCAACAATGCATGCATATACCTTTATTTGATTGGGAAAAAAAACAGCTTAACATTCATTTCTGCCCCACACTTTCCCATGCATTTCTAGATCGTATCATATTGTTGGCTACCTCTTTTTATGGGTTTTTTTTTTTTTTTCTTTTTAAACTCACCAACCAACCATATTGTGAGTGGCTTAAAATTTTAGTTGCCTTCCTTGATATATAGGACTCATATTTACATGTAAAATGCTAAAAGAATTTTGGAGAAATGACACTCTAGAAATTTGTTCAATCATAAAACTTTATAGTTTTGATATTATATAATAAATTAGTGGTTGAAATTAATTTTACCAAAATTGATTAAATAACAATAATTTTTATGCAATATATAATGTTTTTAAATTTTATAGTCAAAAGGCATATAGGTAATAATATTTTTTTAAAAAAAATAAGTAATAAATTAGTGATAGTGATTAAATTATTTACTGAAAACACATGGATTAAAATTGAATAAATTTTAAATTCTAAGATACAAAAATCAAAATAGTATTAACAAAATGTTACATGCAAAATGGAGTTCAAGTTCTGTTAATAAATGAGTTGAAATGGTATATAATAAGTTGCATTTGAGTAACATATATATCAATCTCTTTAAATATGTTAATTAAACGATAGTTTCACGATGCTTCAACTTTTAATTTGTTTAACACTTTTACAATTTTTCTTACAAAATAACCTAATTGAAAAGTTGTAATATATTATATTGATGTCAAATATTGGATAAGAAAAATATACATGACCTTCACGTGACACTAGCAATGAATTTGTTTGAAGGAGATAAGAAAATGACTTATAAAAGAGAGAACCTACATACCGATGTGGTGTTTGTCATACGTACTCTGATGCTTAAGTCAGAGAGTGAAAGAGTGTGGAAGCTAGAGAATTTGAAGGTAGGACTCAAGTTTCCTCATATGAAATTATAATGTTGTACTTGTAAAGAAAGTTGGCCTAAGTTGTTCTTTAGAGTTTTGGAGTCGCCTCAAGATAATTAAACGACCTACCGGACCAAGGGGGCGTGCCCAGTTTCATGTTTGGCTAGAGTCACAGTCTTGGTCTCAATTGAAGTTCAACATCTTCCTCAAGCTATATTCCAAACCTAAAATGATCTCTTAGATTGGGACATGTGACACATATCCCGTTAGATATTTGGTGAAGCTCAGCCTCAGCCAAGACCAAGCACACTGGCTTGGCCCAAGCCAGTCTCTTTACCTAAGTTCAACTTAGTCCTAAATTGTCACTTTCAACTTGTATCATGCTCTCTTCTTAATTTTATCATTCCTAGCAATTTGTGCTAGATGTTAATTATACCCTTTGATACAACATCTTCCTACATATTACAAGTGAAATTACACCTTCTAAAAGATTAAAGACCGAAAGAAGTTTAAAGACAATTCAATTGGAAAGTTGTACTAAAAAGATTTAATTAATTAATTTGAAACTCCACACGTTTAACCTTTGGTACCTTTAGTGTTAAAAGACGAAAGATTTCTTTTTTCCTTTTTCTTTATTTTTTTATTTTTTATTTTTTATTTTTTATATTTTATTTTTTGTGTTTGTCCTCACGTGTGACTAGAGTGGTTTGCATATGCAGCATCTAAAGAAATTAAATTAGAAAGTTTAATCCGTAGTTTCAATTCATTTAATTAAAATCTAACCATTTTATTTTTGGTTTTTGATTTTTATAAATTAAACCTATTTTCTATTCCTTTCTTACCATGATTTGCATCTTTCTTAAATAAAATGATTGGATTCTTAACCTAATTCCAAAAATAAATACAAATCTTTAAAATTACTTTTTATAGTTTATCATATATAGATATGTATATTTAATTATTTTACAAATACATACTTCATACTACAATAAATTAGGACATAATACTGTTATTTGACATAAATTCATATATATTTGGAACCGGAACAAAAGAGGAGAGACTTACGGAAGAAATGGTATATTTGGAATTTTGAACTTGATTTTTATATAATATTATAACTTATTAGGTTATTTACGGAAGAAATGGTAAATTTGAGACATTTTCTTATAATTTGACCTATTTAATTAGGTTATTAGTAGAGAAAGCCCAGAAAAAAGGGGTTAACAAGAGAAATACCAACTTTTGAAGCTTCATTTGTAAAAATGGCAAAATGGTTTTAAAATTATAAAAATAGCAAAATAAATTTATATAATATGAAATACTAATTATTAAATGACAAAACTACTCTGAAACAACAAAATTAAGTACATACAAGAATGAAAAGATACACTGCTTCAAAAACAACTCGAATACCACAAATACACTATATCTAAACATTCTAGAACCATAAATACAAAGTATCTAAACTTTGCAGAAACAAAAATTAAAAATCAGCCAATATGATCTTTAACACTTCCGACTGTCTATAGAATACGTATATCGAGGGAAGATGACAGGCGATAGGGGTCATTAGAAACTTATAGATGTCAGACTTCCTTTAAGGTGAGAAAGAGCGAAGTTGATTGTACTAGTGAAGTTGTTGTTGGCAAGTGAATATTTGAAGAAATTGCAACTTCAGGACGATGTGACTATTGAAAATATGATTGTGTTTGACACCAAACTAGTTGTAGGGAGTTTCATTGTCTTCATTCCATGTGACCATTTTTCTCATAAGATCTTGAAAACTAACTTTAAACACTATCAATTACAAAACGTCATTATTGAAAACGATGTTTAAAGTAGAAACAAAAGTAGGAAACATGTGCGAGAGTGAAAAAGGTCGATGACCTAGCAATGATGGTCATCAAAAGCTAGCCAAGACGATGAAATTCAAAAAAGGTTGCTAAGATTAATAATGAGAAAAGGAAATTTGGGGGCAACTAGGTGAAGAAGATGAAGAATGTGAAATTTAGGGTTTTTAATCTTATTTTAATAATAATGATGATAATGATAATAATAATATTATTATTATTAATAATAATAAACTGAACAATATATATGCACGCACATGTTTCAAACCTTTAAAGTCTTCACTTCATTTATATCGAAAATCTCCTTTTCTCCTTCTCAATCTCATGTTTGCAATGGTTGGTTCAGCAACTCTTTCTTGAATTCCATCGTTTTGATGACTACCCTCGCCAAGTCATCGACCTTTTTTGCTCGCACACATATTTCTTGCTTTTGTTTTTACTTTGAACATCGTTTCCAACAATGATGTTCTGGGGTTGATAGTGTTTAAAGTTGCCTTTCAAGATTCTACGAACAAACTAATCACATGGAATGAAGACGATGAAACTCCCTACAATTGGTTTGATGTCAAACATAATCATATTTCTAATAGTCACATTGTTGCAATTCTCTCAAATACTCACTTGTCAACAACAACTTCACTGATACAATCAACTTTGCCCTTTGTCACCTTGGAGAAAGTCCATCGTTGTAGACATCTATAAGTTTCTAATGATTCCTACCGCCCGGTCGTTATCTTCCCTCGCATACACGCATTCTGAAGCATTAAGGACCATATTGAGTGATTTTTTTTGTTTCTGAAACGTTTAAATACTATGTATTTGTGGTATTTGTATTGTTTTTGAGCCGTGTATCTTTGTGTTCTCATTTGTACTTAATTTTGTTGTTTTAGGGTAGTTTTGTCATTTACTAATTAGTATTTTCTATTATATTAATACGTTTTGCTATTTTTATAATTTTGAAACATTTTTGCCATTTTTCCAAATGAAACTTTAAATTTTTTTTTTCTAAGGTTAACTTTGACCTAAGTAGCCATCCCATATGCATTTTAGGCCTAAGGTAATGCTTTGGGCAAAGACTCAAGCTAACTCTCTTCCCTAGACCTATTTTGGTTCCTGGCTTCTGTTTTTTGCACAAATTGTATGGCTCTTTCACTCTATTTTTTTTTATGTCATTTGATCTAAAATCGCTCATTACAGTTATTAAACATCAATTGCCATTTCTTAAATTTTTTTTTATCAAAATGGTTTGTTTATTTATTTTTACTACTATAGATGTAACCTATATCTTCGAAATTATAGTATAATCACTGTATCAATTGCATTTATGCTCATTTTGATTAAAAGATTTATTAAAAAAATAAATAAATAATTGTAACTAGACTACACCCACATTGGCAATGGTTGGTTTATTAGTTTATTGAAAGTGTCTCTACCGTAAAACATATGTAAATATCTTTAAATATATTAAAATTGATGGATATCTTTTCTTTCCGATTTGAATAAATTCCTTATAACATTTAATTATTTAATTATTAAACTTGTGATGATACATTAGGGGTGTTCAATTGACCCAACAATCTGGATTATCTAACCCAAATAAGAATTGGGTTGAGTTAGTTTTAATTTCGGATTGGTTTAGATTGAATTTTTTATACTTTGTAGGACTGGATTGGGTTCCGGTTACACTTTTAAAAATTTGGGTCGACTCAACCCAACCTGAATTTCTAATATTATTAAAAATATATATATTATCATGACTTATAGGTATTGGAGCTCATATATACTTTTATGATTTTTTTTTTAAGTTTGTAATAAATATCTTGGATTTTGATATTTAACATTTGAGTTTTATGAAATTTTAATTATTACACAAATTTAAGTATTTTAAATTGATAAAAAAAAAATGTAATAAGAAAAATAACCGGACAACCTAATCCGAATTTAAAGGGTTGGAATGAAGACCGTGATTCGAGTCATTCAGATAATAAATCTGACTAATTCAAATAAATTTTCGAGTTGGTTAAAAAAAAAACTATCTATTCATGTAGATCCTTGTGAAACACAAATCAATTTAGTTTCATTACTAGTAAACGACTAGGTAAGGGCAACAACTTGAATTAATAGAGTTGTATATATAAGCGCTATTTATTGGTATCGTAATTAATTTGAATCTGAATGAGTAGTGGCACCATTTGAAAATTGAAATTATTTGATAAAATCCAAAACAACAAAATGAAGATGAGGTGGTGGATGACTCAGCATGGTGTGGCCGTAACAAACATAGCCATTCATTCAAATTTCAAAAATTGGAAGACATTAAGATTTTTCAAATATATNGAAAGTTTTTGTTTATTGTAATTAATACGATAAATAGTTAAATAAAATCTAATTTAATAATAAAATATAAATTCAAGTATAATTTAGGGGAGAAAAAAGGGAGTTCGTTTATTTATAATTGCACTTATTTATAATTTCATTTTCATTTAAGTTTAAACAATTTCACTGTATTTATAACTCTATCAACCATAAAACCTATAAAAGAAGCATAACTCATTGTAGAAGCATAGCAAAAACAACAATATAGCAAAAGTGAATATTTATTTATTTGTCAAAAAGACAATTTAATTGTATAATAACATAATAAGATGATAAAGAATAAAAGGTGATTAAGAAATAAAAAAATGATAAAATTTAAATGAAATATAGAGTTTATTAGAAGATAATATATATAAAATATTAAGTAAAATCCTAATCAAGATTAACAAAAATTATTTCGAATTTAAAATAATAAAAAACCAAAAAATAATATAAAATCTGAATATATATTATAAATTAAAAATCAAAATAGTAATGAACAAACTAAAGATGGATTAAGTTTGAATATTTTCGAAAAGTGATTAAATCAAATCAAAACATATATGAAACTGTCCATTCAAATTTTAAATTGGGAGAAAAATTTTGGCATATTTATCCCTTGAATCCGTTAGGTTGAAGTGATGATTCCATACATTGTATTTTTATTAAGAATTGATATATAGTCTTATAACAAACGATTCCATTTATACTATTTTCTATAGAGAATTTATACACGGTATAACAATTACACAGTATTCGAAAAAATTGTTAATCGATCATACCAAGGGCAATTTGGGATTAAAAAATTATATGTCATGTGTGCGATACGATTTTATCAAAAAAAAAAAAACTTATTATTTCCATTTTTGACCAAGATCAAAAGACACCTCCGATTTTGCTATTTCCTCCGATTTTTCTCAAAAAAAAAAAAAAAAAAATCAAGATGAAGGCAAGCCCATACTCAAACAAGTTCAGAGTTTACCAACCATTGGGCCAACTAGCCCTATTAGTCGAGCTCTTGGGCCCAGTAGTCCAAGGGCCAAGTTAGCCAACATGTGAAGAAACGGGAAAGCGCTTTCCATATAGATTGCCTAAATAAATAGGCTCGATTAGACAATTGTCTAAATTTTCTTATTTTTTACTCTAATAACAGGTCATTATTTTACACTTGCCCCATTTACTTTTTCATCTTTTTTATTGTTTAGTTTTTTAAAAGGTATATATAAAAACGCATGTAAGCAATTATGAACTTTCTAAACATTTTTTTTTCCTTCTCTATCTCCCCCAAAATAACCTAAGGCATTTATAAGAGATAGAAATTTATCTTAAGTATATAGAACACAACATCTTATATATACATAATAATATATTCGAAATATATTTAAATTTTTTTTTAGTAATAAACCAAGGTATATTTGATGAGTGTATGAACAAGATAATTTGTATATTGTCTTCAAATTTCAAAAAAACGATTCTCTTTCTATTATCCCCTCGAATAAACAATTTATATGCTTTTTTTCATAGGATCTCTGGAGCCCTTAGACTCTTTATCAAGCATTAGTTACTTTGGAAAAAAAATATAATAACGCTTTCCAAGCGGACTGAAGAAGACCCGCCTATTGTATTGGTTGAGTAGGAAACACTTTCACTAAGGCAGTTAGCTAATCCACGGAAAGTGGGGAGAGAGTAGGGGCGTAGCGGTCATCAATTTGTACCAGAACCAAAACACAAGGTCTTTATGTGAAAGCTTGCCTAACGTAGGTTGAAAGGGGCACGCTCTAGAGTAAGGTTGTTTGGCAGGCAGAAGCTGTGCGAGGTAGCGAATGCTTAGCTTGGGCCCGAAGTTTGAGTAGTGTGGGAAGTTCCTTTCAATATTCCGTATTCCTGCCGGCTAGCAAGACTGAAAAATAGGTATAAGCTTCTTTTTGGCATCTTGTTGCTTAGGAAGGGGAGTCAAAATCTCGTCCTTTCCCTCCCACTCTCCCGAACCAAAAAAGTAAATCATAATATATATAATATACATTTACATTGTTTAGTATATTTCATAGTATATTCAACATATATTTGAGATCTCAATAATGTATAAATATACAAAGAATATAATGACAATATATATGTCTGATTCCCTAAACATAAAATTAATGGAGAAAATACAGAGCTTGACGGATACTGATCGAAAGGAAGAAGACAATAAAGAAATCTCAAAATAAAAAAAAAAAAAATTATTGAAATCTAAAACATGGAACGGGTGTTGCAATAGCAATATCAATAATCAAAATGAAAAGGCTAATCTTCTTCAATATATTTAGGAACAAGACTAAAAGAAATGGAAAACATAATCGATATCATTAAATGCAGAAACAGAAATTTTTATATTTCATTAAATAAAATAATCAAATCTTATTATTAAAACTTTTGATATTTTAAATCGTTGCTAACATTTTTTTTTTTTTGTGAGATGAGAGTGAAAAAATTATGTTTCATTTATACCTTCGTATATTTCCAAATTTACAATCAACACTCTTTATTTGTAAGTATATTTTTATTTTTATATATATAAAAAAATATCTTTATCAACCTCTCACCGTATTTGACTCGTCTCCTTAGATTTTGGTTCTTAAAATAGGTTGGATTCCCAATTGAATTTTAAATCTATTATTTTTCAAACCTTTTATCTTAATTTAAGAGGCATAGAGGACATTAACAACCACCAAAATAAAGGAAAGAAAAAAAAGTGTAGATAAGTAGTGGGGAAGAATAATTCAAATGCATTCAATTTTTGATAAAGAAGAAACATTAGCAAGTCTATGTACACATGCCTAACAAATGTGATAGAATGATAAGCTGAAACATATGAAGATATACGACTAAAGGCTAGTTTGGATTGACTTGAGAAAATATATTTTAAAAAGTTCATTTTTATTTAAACATTTTTGATAAAAACGGACTAAAATACACTTTAAAAGCTATATTGAATCTATCAAATACTCTGGACCTTGAACTTTTTGTTTGAGGTTGAGGCTTCTTCCTTGAAGCTCAAAAACCTCTTTAGGCCTTTTTTGTTTTTCATAAAGGAAATGAAAATGTTTGCGTATTCAGATGTGAAATGAACGGAATGATCAGTGAGTTGGAGATGTTTTTTAGATTGTTAGATCAAAACTACAAACGGAATCAAAATGAGTACTAATTGTTTTCCGTTAAAGATCTTTCTAATTTGAAAAATAGACTTCTATATCTTTGTGATATGAATTGTGATCTAGATGCTTTGTCTATATATGACTCCATAGTAGACTCATTAGTTCAATCCACCTTAGCACATTTCCTATACGCAAAGAAATAGAATGTTGAAATAGATCCCGATTATTCCCATGACAGTGAGACGCATTTATCGGCTTCTAATATTTGTTTTCTTTTGTTCACATATTTTAAAACAAACAATATAAACAATAGTTACTGGTTCTAATAGAAAAACAAAATTGGTACATATAATCTATCATAGATAGATTTCCATTATTGATAGACTACATACATTCTTATATATTATCAGATATGATCGATTACATAGGAGATAGAAGTGAGATATATTTCTATCCATGCTAAAATTCAATAAGTGACAGACTTTAAAAATCTATCATTGATAAGTTTCTATCAGTAATATAAATTTATATAATTTATATATCACTTATGTTATCAATCATAGAAACTTATAATAAAATCTTTAGAATACATCCTATAATAATTAGATTGAGATTTTTGAGAGAACTAGATGACAAACCAAAACAAAAAGAGAAGGAATAATGTGAGGCCTAAATTGGCACATATAGAATAATATACAATAAATGTGTATCCCATAAATTAGTGAAACAAAATCTTTGAAGTTAGAAAAGCAAATCTAACATGGTTTTCAAATCCAATCCACTAATTTACAATTTATATATGTATCTTCTTCTTTTTCTTTATTTTTTTTAAATTTTTTTCTTCCTCCACATGTAGAATGCACTTGAATATTTTTATTTTAAAAAGATTAAATTATAGAAAATATTTATAGACTTTGTACTTTTTACTCTTAAACTTTCAAAAATATTCTTAACGTTAGTTTTGAATAGAAATATGAGATAGTTTTATTTTTAAAATACCTTTGGACTTTCAAAAGTTTGAATAATACCTTTAAATATTAAAAAAACTAAAAAAAAACTCTTATCATTAGTATTATACATAAACCGTGTTAATACCTTATTTCAAAAACATTCTTGAATTTTTAAATTGTATTAAAGTACCTTAACCTTAAAAAATAAAGGTTAAAAAATGTCTTTACCATAAATATACGGATAGAAACTTATTATATCTACACCTCATCACCTCTCTCTTCCATCTCCTTTCTCCTCTAATTCAATATAACAATTTCTTATTCTTATTTTTGAAATTTCAAAAAGTATTTTTGAAACAACATAACCAGGGACTGGAGTTGGGGGCAAGAGGCACGTACGCCCCCTCAATTGATGGAATTAATGTATAGGACAAATTGCAAAAGTCACCATTAAATTATTGTGGTAGTTGCAATTATACTCTTAGACTTTCAATTCTAAAAATTGAGTTCTCAAACTTATGCATGTGTTAAAATTGTAGCCTAAAACTTACATAATAGTATAAATTAAAATAATTATATAAGTCTGAAAGTTCAATTTTTATAATTTATGGGTCTAATTTTTATAATTATTGTAAACTTGATGGTCCAATTTTAATACTTTTAAAAATTTAAGGGTTCAATTTTTACCATTAAAAATTTAAGAATTT
Source organism: Benincasa hispida (assembly GCF_009727055.1). Lineage (NCBI taxonomy): Eukaryota > Viridiplantae > Streptophyta > Magnoliopsida > Cucurbitales > Cucurbitaceae > Benincasa > Benincasa hispida. The sequence goes on from NC_052358.1 coordinate 43,587,719, forward strand.
AATTGTAATTACCACGAGTAATTTTTGTGATTTTATGTTAATCTATATGTATAACCTTAATAAAAATTTCAAAACTCATCATTCGTTGCTATCCCGTGCCTCCGTGTCCTAGATTCGAATCCCAGGTTGGTTCATTTTTAATGAATTTTATAGTTTTATAATTTTAACGTTTTCAAATTGCTTGATTTTTGTTTCATTTTTATATTATTTTGAAACTTTTTTTTTTCAGAAAATGTATAATATTTTGCACCTTAAGATTGTCTTTTATTTCAATTAGATATATTTTTTTGACATTTTTCAAATTGAATGGTTTTTATTTCACTTTTATATTATTTTAATTTTTTAATTTTTTCAATTTCTAACTTATTTTTTTAATTACAATTTATATATTAATTTTTTAACTTTTTTTCACATATACGATTGCATAAATATTTTTAATCTTAAATTAATTTAGGAACTATTCAAAAAAAGTTAAGAAAATTCATTGTTTTAACTCAGATTTATCCTTAAGAAACTTTCACAAATATTTCAAATTTTATTATTTTCTTTGGATGGATAATTTTATAAAGGTTTTATTACAATTTTTTAACATCAATACTGCTTAATTTATTTTATATTTTTATGAATTCTCAAATTTTTTTTAAATTATATCTAATAAATCTCTAATTTTTAAAATTTGTATCTAATAAGTCTCTTAAGCAATGTTAATATATCTATAAACTCTCAATTTTGTATCCAATAGATTTCAAATATATTGAAATTTTTTAAAATTAATTATTTTATCAAAAGAAAAAAAGTTAATTTTGTATCTTATTGACCTTTTAAAATTTTAATTTAGTTAATAATGGAGAGTACATTGATTTTTTTTCTTCAAAAAATTGTCCAATAAAACATATTGGCTATTAGATAGATTTAAATTTTATACATGATATAATAATAAATTGTTCACATTTATATACATATAAGAAATTACTATTGGATATAAACTTAAAACCATAAGAATCTATTAAACAAAAAATAAAAAATAAAAAAATTAACGACTTATTACACACATTTTAAAGCTTAGGGACCATACATAAACATCGATTTAGAATTTCATAGGCTAAACTTCTAATGTTGTATGAAATTATGCCCCCTAATCTGAAGTTCTAAATACACCACTGGTAATAATAGTTTCTGTCCATATACTAACGCTAATGGTATTTTGAACTTCTTTCTTTTAAAAAAAAATTAAGAATATTATAGAAACTTTAAAAAATTCAAGGGTTTTCCTCCAAAACTAGTGGCAATGGTATTATTGAAACTTTAGGAACACTATTAAAACTTTTAAAGGTATATATATATTTATTTATTTTAGTTCAACAACTGCGTTGTGGGAGATTAAACATTGGACCTTTAGGGATGAAAGTTATGCTAAAACCACCAAGTGGGGCTCGCTTTGATAAAGATACATATATATATTTAGGAAAGATAGCACAAAGTTGAGAAGTATATATATATATATATATTAGTTCAACAACTGCGGTGTGGAAGATTAAACATCCGACCTTTAGGGATGAAAGTTATGCCAAAATCACTGAGTGAGACTCACTTTGATAAAGATACACACGTATATTTAGGAAAGATAGCACAAAGTTGAGAAATATCTGTGTGTATATATATATAATTTAGCATTATAAAAAGTAGAGACAGAAGAGGAACCAAGGTTTTATTGACGTTGCATGCCTTCCTCATGTTTGAATTTACCCTTTTCACGTGCAATCTTTGTTTCTTTTCCTCAAAATGGGGGATTTCCTAACCAAATCCTTCAATCTCTCACTGTCATTATTAATTGTTTTTATGGGTCAGTTATTGTTCGTACAACAAAGTGATAAAAAGAAGAGAGATTTGCAAATATAAAAGGTAGAACAAACCAAGTCATTTTGGCTATTTCCCTATGGATATATGGATCAGCTAATTCCTTTTTCACAATTTTTATAATAGATTCTGTCTTCTGTGGGTGTTGCGTGTAGCCTCTTCAATCCTAACTACCAAATCCCTACTTTCATTTCATCTCTTCACTTCACACTTTAAACTTCACATATATATGCATCCCTCATCCAAACCAACTACTCCTTCTTCAACACTTTTTATTTCTTCCCTTTTCTCATTCTTCCTTCTATTTCGTTCCCTCCGTAAACATCAACTCTCGATCTATTTTTGTACAATTCACTTAAGTATTTATCATAATTTGTCACGCACGTGAATTTTCATGGCGATTTAACATTATATAGTAACATTTAAGTATTATTGCATATGACTAGACCACATAAAGATAGGTGCAACCCAACCTACACTACCTAAGGTTTTTTTCTGACCATATTACTTTGTAGAGTAGGAAATACTACTATTGTGTTGATAGTCATGTCAATATTATTTAAGGAGATATGTAGTAATATTTAAATGTTGTTATATAGTGTTAAATTAGTCATTAATTAAAAATTTTAAATTTGTGGGTTAGAATAATTCATTTATCTCGATACTTTAACATTCTACTTCAGTTATGGGCTTGGAAATTTCTAAAATTTTCAACAAGTGGAATCGATATTAACTAAAATAGAAATTACATTAAAATGGTTTAACCATCGAACCGTTCTACTTTGATATCATGTCAATTGTAATGGAATTAGATACTTGTATTCTAATGATTTAGGTGCCTTTTTATAACCAATTAGTTTTTTTAAAATCAAATTTTATAAACACTACTTATACTCGTATATTTTTATATTTTCTTATCTACCTACTAATGCTTTAAAAAACTAAGTAAATTAAAAAAAAATAATTAAGAAATTTGTTGTTTTTAGAATTTGAGTAGAAATTCAACAAACATAAATGCCATGATTGAGAAATTGATTAAAAGAATTAATAGCACAAATTTTTATAACAAAAAAAACTAAATATGAAATCATTATGATTAAACTAAACTTTAGGGGATGTTTTGAGGTACTAAATTGAGTTACATGAAATGTGAAGTTGATTTGTTGGAGTTATGAAGTATGTGTTTATGATGTAAAATTATAAGATGAAGTTTCTCGATAAATATATAGAATTAAAGTTAAATTATTTAACACAAACTTATGAAGTTAGTAGGTCAAACACCTACTAATATGTGATGGTGTTATATATATGCAGAAGAAATGCACAATAAACAAAAGAAAAGAATCAGAATAAGAATAAAACAAAATCACTAATGATTACACCTAATAATTTTATATAGATAGAGAGAGGGAGAGGTGTTGGGAGATTTAGGAGGTGGGTGGGTCCATAATAGTTATAAAAACAAGCCTTCTTCCCATTATATGTTGAGCCTTCAATAAATATATTATTGGAAAGGTTATGCCAAAATGGGTTCCCCTTGTTCTCAAGAGTGGCTAGAGTTAAGTTTAGGATTGAGAGGCACAAAGAAGACACAAGAACAAGAAGAAAAAGAAGATGAAAGGAAAAAGCAGCTGTGCAGGCAAAAGAAAGTTGCTTGTTCAACCATTTCTCATCAGCAATATTTTGAAGGTGAAGATGGTTTGGACTTGAGGCTTCAAATAGGGCCTAATCAAACTTTCAATATGGGAATAATGGATTTAATGTTTCATCAAAATCACAACAACATCAACCAAAACTATTGGCCATTCCATACACATTATTATAATTCAATTACCAACTTTCCCCTTTCTTCATCACCTTCTCCCAACTCTGCTGGTTTGTGGTTCTCACTCCTCTCTTCACCCAACAGGTCACTCTCTAGATTCTCTTTTTTTTATTATTCTTTTTATTTTACGAAAAGATCGAACCTCTAACTTTAAAGTTGATAATATATGATAGGTTATCGTAACTATCAATAATTTGCATTTGAAATTATATGTGATAGGAAGGGAGGAGCAGCACTGCCTCAGATACCAAAACCCTACATTAGAGTCAAGTAAGCCACACCATTCAAAACACCATCAAAATTATACAAACCCTTTCAAATTTATAAGTTTATTGTATATACTAATTTTTGTTTTTATTTTACAAAATCTCTCTTTTAATTCTTAAATAAATATTACCAAATTTTGACTATCATATATTGAACATGCAATCTTTATTTATTTGTTTTATTATTATTATTATTATTATTATTTTTAGTACTAGGATGTGAATATGCCGTCTTATCTACATAAATTTACTATAGGAAATGTTATAGGGAAGGATAGGAAAGTAAGAGAGAAAAATTTATTGTATCCATTTAAATTCTAAGTTGTCATTGTTAAATCTATTTAGACAACTATATGTTTAATGATTTATTTTATTGCTATTTTCTCTTGATTTTATTTGAAGTCCATTCAAAGTCACTTAAATAAAATTATTTTTTTCTAAAAATCTTTCAACGATCATAAGAAAAAATAGTAAAAGATGAGAGAATGAAAACCATTCATATTAATAAAAAAGAAAAAAAAAATTGTCACTGATACACACCTGTGTTAACAATTTCAAACAAAACTCTAATTAAAGGTTTAAATTGACTCACTAATTATTAATTTAGAGTTTTGACAAATTTACAAGTAAACTAAAGTTATATATATATATACTTAAAAAAATTTAAAGATGTTAGTTTGAGCCTGAGGAAAAGTGAAGATAGGCATTAGAATAATATAATATTTATTTTTGTGTATTTGGTCTGAAATCAAATGATGAGAAATGGCAGTGAGAAAAGGAAAAGCTGAGTGTTTGGGTTATGGATTTTGGTGAAAAACTGTTTAGGGATGGGAAGATGACAGTGTTGATGGTGAAGAAGTACTTGCTCACAAAGTTGGGTCTCTCCAATGAAGCTGAGGTAACAAAACTAAACTCTCTCTCATTTCTTTTCTATAAATAAATAACTTTTCCAATCATACTTTTATCCTATGATAAATTCAATATTCTTTTTGTATGACGAAAGAAAATACATATTTAAATCCACCTAAATATTATTCTTACAATAATATATACATTTTTTTTATTCATTTTTGACACGTTATTAAATTATATATATTTTTGAATTTTATACCGTTCTTAAATATTTTTTCCATTGAAATGTTTTTTATGACAAACTATAAAGATGAAGAATATGGAAAGAGTAATACTTTGTATCTTCATGTATCATTTTCAATTGCAAAGAACAAAAAAATCATTTAAAAAAATTGTTACGTGACAATTTATGGTTGAACATTGAAATGGGTGTAGATAAAGATGCACTTAAAGATTTATCATATGGAAAAGGTTAGATATTCAAAATTTTAGTACACATGCACGGTTTAATAGTGATTAATTAATTGTATGTCTCTTATGTTTTGAATATTTATTTTCTCTCCCTCTAATAATTACAAAGTCAGAAGGGGTTTTGAAAAAAAGAAAAAAGGTAAGAGATGAAGCATGCATGATATGTCTTAGTCAAATGTCTTAGTGAGTGAAGTGAGTGAGTGAGAGTGTTGGGATATGATGCATGCAAAATAATGCAAAATATTGGAAATGAATTATGAAGAGATGAGAGAGAAAGGGTTTAATGATAAATAATGATGAATTGAGGGGTTCTTTTATTATTATTATTTTCTTAATTTAAAATGTTTTTATTGGTTTTGTGGAGGTTGAATTATGGTGCATGGGAGAGAGGCTGTTGCAAAGTCAATCACTAAAGCAAGTGAGGGATGGAGTTTGGTTGCCAAAGTTGGTGGAATTTGTGAATTCAAACTCATCATTATCAACTTCTTCAATATTTCATCAAAATCAAACTCCTTCTACTACTTATCTTATGTCTTTGCATTATGGAAGAACATGCTTCTTTTAATTATAATAATCATATATATAATACCCAATTATATATACAATGACACCTTTTTCCTTTCCTTTCTTCCTCTATTTATCATATATAAATTTGAAATTGGAATTTGTTTGAACTCGTATATAAAAGTAGAGTCTTAAATTTTTATTGTTAATCATCGATATTTTCTTTTGTTATTTATTTATTTTTATGAGTTCAACTTCAACATGAGGAGCGAATTAGCATTTTGTTGTTCAACAAAAATTTGAATATAAATTAATAACAATAACCCTAATTTATCACTAATGTGAACATTTTTCTTCTATATATATATGTGTGAGACCTAATTATATATAGAGTGACATCTTTTCTTTTTCCTTTGTATTTTTTTCTCTATTCATCATAAGTTTGAAGTGGAAATTTGTTTGAACTTCAAAGGTACATGTAGGTAGAGTGTTAGATTTCTATTGATATGTGTCTATTTCTTTTGTTATTTACTCATGTTTATGGGTTCGATATCAATGCAAGGAGAGAATTAATGTTGTAAAAAAGTAAATATGAATATAAACTAATTATTAACAATAACAACCCTAAAGTAAATATGAATATAAACTAATTATTTAACAGAGTGAAATGATTGTTTATTACTTTAATTATATTTTTATGATTTTTTTACCAGTGTCCTTTTTAGAAAAATCTATAAATATTGATTTTTTTTTTATATTTGTTTTGTTTTCATCGTGTTTAAAAAACCTGATGATCCAAAAAAATCGATCAACCTAACCCAATCCATGCGGTTTGGTTGGGTTATCAACTTATTTTGGTTGGATTGTGTTCAAATAAATGAAAATTTTATGGGTTGGGTTGGTTCATGGGTTCACCTAATATAACTCAAACCAACTCGAAATTATTATTCACTTTAAAATAATTTTTTTTCATTACTTATAACACAATTATTTATACATACATTGATTTTTATTTTATTTAATTCCAATATTTTTTTAATAATTTATTTTTCAACAACTCTTAAAAGTATCTTAGAAAGAAAATTTTCACTATATAAATTGAAATTGAGTTGTTAATCTTAATTCAATATATAAAAACAATTAAATTAGATTTTTACATATTTACATTTTACTTCCTTTTAGAACAAAATTTTAAGTAAATGACTCGATTAATCTGAACCAACCCAATCCAAATATTTCATGGTTGGATTAGGTTGAATTCATTTTTTAATAAGGGTCATTTAGGTTGAAAAAATTTACAATTTCTGACTTTAACATATCTGATTGATATTTAAAATCTTCTCTCTAATGTAGTGAAAGTGACTTATTATAAAATATATATATATATATATATATATATTTAAGGTTTCATCCAATCCTTATATTTCATATAATAGACTTTTTTTAATAAAAAAATTTAATGAACTCTTAAATTTTTATTTTTGTGTCCCATAAGTATTTGTCTTGAACTTCTAGACCATATATTTATGTCACCAAGTGCATAAACTACTTAAAATTGTCTATCCACTACCCATCTTATTAACAAACTAACAAAAGTGATGTGAAAAAGACACTAAATTGGAATTTTAAATATATATTAAGAAACTTTAAACATTTAAAGATAAAGAATACAATTTAAAAAGTTCTAAGAACCTATTAAAAATCTCTTAAAATAAAGGCACCAAATGGATATATGGATATATAACCTTCAAATTTTAGAAATCAAAATTGAGATTTAACCCAAATTTAATTACTGATTAAATATATTGTATAATAAAATTACTAATTAAAATGTCTTGCCAAGTTGCAAGTCCCAAGATTTGGGTTTGCTCTCTTTGAAGTTAGACGGCTAAAAAATTTAGGATAATACTTGATGCGTCATGAGCATCATTGATTTTCATGTATCCTTTCTCATCATTCACTTCAAAAAAATATTAAAATATTTTTAAAAAGAGCAAAAAATTTTTTTTGCCACATGGCAAGTTATGATTGAACAATTTAGTGAGATGCATAAAGATGTGATACCTGAGATACACTTAAGTATTTTTTTAAAAATTTATGTGTCTACCGTTAGAGAACTTAGTTTCCTTGTCCTTAGTTTCTCCTCTTGCACTTTACTTCCAAAAAGAACATACGATTCTTAGTGTTTTGATAAAACAAACCAACATCTAATTCTACTTCTAGAACACATAGTTTTTTTTTTTCAATCATAAAAAATATTTATAATAAATACGAGTTAATTTTGGTGGAATCCATGGATCACGAGTCATTTGATCAACATATGATGGATTTTCTCCCTTAGACAACTAAAACACGAAACATTCCTACCATCATTAGCAAATGGTTCACCCCTGTCCATGAATTCTTCTAAGATGAATCCTAAACTCATTCTTAAAAACTCCATGATAAACCAAATTAACAACCCAAATGCATAAATCCTAAATTCAAACTAAAATAATCTACACCTCATATATAGACTTCTGAACCATAAACAACAATAATCTACATTGCAAACATAAACTATCTGAACTCGAAATAAAATAGTTTGCATCCTAAATAACTTCCTAAAAGTCTCCAATATAGTCAAACCGACTTCAAATCAACCATGTAAAAATTACCATATCCAATCACAATAGCTCAACATATAATAGAAATTGCAAATGAACACAAAGAAGAATGTAACATTCAAGCTAAGCACGGGGCGCTTGTTTCGAGCCATAAAAGAGATTTAAGAAGTTTACCAACTAAATTGGGCAAGGATTGTTGGACAAATTCTTGAAGTTGCCACATTATAAACCCCTTCACGAACATCCCCGGGAAGAAATGCATTCTTAGTGTCTAAGTTGTTGCAAATTCCTCCTAAATATAATTGAGTAGCAAGAGATAGAATGATAAGTACCATATATTTCTTCAAAACATCATCACTGAAGGCTTTTCTCCTAATCAATCTCCTCTTCTTGATGATATCCTTTATGTTGATGGTATCTTTTTGCTACCAAGCTACATTACCATCTGGAAAATGTACAAAATGTAATATCCCATTACATTTCTTACAACATGTGAAATATTTTCACCATTACATATCTTGCAACATGTAATCACTATCAATACATTTCTTTCCATTGAAGCTAGAAAATGTAATCTGGCCTATCTCTGAAATAAAATTATTATTGTAACAGAAGGTGAGCTAAAAATTACCTCAAATCAGACCAAGCATGCAGCTGAACCGATCTACTTCTTCCAGCTCACCTCACAAAGAAAAGAAAATAATCTGTTAGAAAAATAGTTGTAACAAAGAAACTATTTTCTGTTTTAGTTTTAAGAAACTAACTAAACAAAAGTTGTGCTATATATATGTACTGAGAGAAGAAAATCAGTGTGCATGAGTTCATATGTGAGTGAATCTGTAGAACTTCACACGAAACAACTTAGAAAGCTTGAATAAAAGAAGAAATCATACATTCTAAAGTGGATGTAGGTCTCTATGACCGAACCACTATAATCCTTGTATCTCTCTTCTTCTCCTCTTCATTCTCATTGATTTGCATGGTGAAAAAAAACTATTCTTCTTCATCGTTTTACATAGAAAGTGAAGGAACTGTGAAGTTCCGTAGTGAAAGCGGGGTCGGTCCAATTTGCAATTTTTACAAAACAACGAAATTATAGAATACAAACATTATGCATTAATTGGAAAAATTTATAGCATGCATTAGATAAAAATGAAGGTCACAAGAATACATACCCTTGAAGATCACAACAGTCTTCACGATATTCTTCTCTCCGGTCACGATCAACCATGATCCAAGAAGCCAAGACACCACCCCAAAATTGTTCTCTATATTTTCCTTAGGGTGGGGTGAGAATATGCAAGAGGTGTGAGCTTTACAGAATTTTGGAAGGAGAGAGTTTGAGAGAGGGAAAATTTTCAGAAAAAACAGAAGCCTTCACACTCATTTCTTCTCTGTGAAGATGGAAAACTAAAAAATAATCCTACGTGAAAACCACCCCCACCTACTTTCCACTCTCTATGTGGGATCAAGAGAGAATTGAGAGGAGAGAAGTTATTTCCCTCCCTTTAAATTTAAATTTAAATTAAATTAATTTAAATATATATATAATGTTATATCATATATAACACATAACCTATAGTTTTATATTGTATCAAATACAATATAACCTACAGTTTTAATTCTCTCATTAATTTGTGGTATTTAATATAAATCACATTTATACTAAATTTAATTAAATGAATCCAATCCATATAATTAATATTTGAATCATATTCAAATATTTATTTCCTCTCAAATAAACTTTATATTATAATGTGTCAAATACATTATATTAATTATGTCACATATATAATTAATTTAATTATATCACATATAATTAATTGCCTCGATTAATTTAACCAGTTCAAATTAATCCAAAATTAATTCTCAATAATCCCTATTGAGCTACAGAGGGGATCTTATGGACCTGTAGATTGAAGCTCCAATGGTACTTGGATAATTAATCAAACTCTTTAATTAAATTACCCAACATCCATTAACTGTCGGCCACTTCACTAAAGACCAATAGTTGCACTCTTCACACTAGAGATATATTTCTGTGTCCATTGGATATAACCAATCAGCGGTGCAATAACCTTTCATAAATTGCTCGTAAGTACAGCTGGGCCAAAATTACCGTTTTATCCCTGTAGTTACATCTAACTTCTTAAGTACCACTAATACCTCTATGAACATAAGTCATAGTCTAACTATGACCAAACCCCTCTCGGGCCAAGAGAGGGTGTGACACCACATTGTTCAAGCCTCGAAATCAACCCTTAAAGGAGTAATTTATCTACTTACCCAGACGTTAGGAAAGGAGTGAATTTTGTCTTGTGTAGTTGTGTTCCCATCTCCCTAATCAGATGAATCCCCAAAAATGATAGGCTTATCGAGTCGGCAATCTGGCCACTCTCACCAATACAAATCAAAGGATCGCCTTCATAAGCAGGAGTTTATAACTCACTCAAGATTCATGTCATGTCACCTGTGGTCATCCTGGTGAAATGTAAGTCTCTATTATGAACAGTGTTATATAATGAGACTATTCATTTCGTGGTTCGATATTATACAAACTCCTTTGTATAGAATACCCTCACTCATATGCCTTTACATGAATGATCATGATCAAATCATTTGTAGCACTTTACAATAATTTTAACATCTACAAAGCAGGTCGTATTTGCAGTGTCACCAGGATAAGGTTCCCAGCCTTATCTATCTACTACGGACCATTTAGGTTATCACTTAAACACGATCCACCTGTATGTCTCTACATACGTGCTTAAGCTACAGAAGATAACATTGGATGTTAGTTTATTGGTTTTTGGGTTAATGCTACTAAATATCGAATAAAACATCTCATATTTTATTAAATAAATAAAATGTTTGTACATTACAATTACAAACTACATGACCCACGATATTTAAGGCATCAACCCTAACAGAAAGATGAAGAAACACTTAGAGATAAGATGTAGAGAAAACAAAACCCTAGTGAGAGAGTGTAAAATTTCATAATGAAGCAAAGGAAATGTTATTCTCTGATATTGCTCTCAGTGACGTGGCACAATAAAAAGCACAAATGGCATCTACCATCAGCTCTCTTTTTGGGTCATATTTTATTTTTGTTCATTCTGTTTTTGGGTTTTAGTCACAAAGCAAGGTTTAAAGAAACAGAGACCCATTTTGTATCAACTGGTATCAGAGCCACACAGAAAACACTCAAGAAAAGCTCCAAGATTCTCCAAGAAACCTGCCAAGAACAACAAGAAAGTCAGAGATGGCAGTAGCTCGGTATGAGATAGAAAAATTCACAGGGAATGGGGATTTTCAACTCTGGATGAATAGAATTCAAGAAGCCCTGGCTTTTCAAAAGGCTTTAAGAGCAATTGAGGATCCTAAAACTTCGCCTACAGCTATCACTGATGAAAAAAAGCAGAATATGGAAGAAGTAGCTTATGAAGCACTGATCTTGAACATTTCAAATAGTGTTCTTAGGCAAGTTATTAGTGAAAATACAACTTATGAAGTTTGGGAGAAGTTGAAGAAGCTCTACCTGAAGAAGGATGTACCTAACAAGCGCTATGTTAGAGAGAAGTTGTTTTCTTTCAAGATGAATGCTTTGAAATCCTTAGATGCCAATCTTGATAAGTTCAAGAAACTCGCCATTGAGTTTGCTCAAATGGGGATAAGCTTGGGGGAGGATGATGAGACAACCATCGTGATATACTCTCTCCATGAGAGTTACAAAGATGTGAAGGCAACTTTGAAGTATGGCAGGGGATTCAATTTTTATTGAAGATGTGATCTTAGCTTTGAGGAGTAAAGAATTGAAGCTGAAGGCTGAATCAAAGGGCAGTGGAGATGTTGAATGTTTATTCACAAAGGGGAAATCGTTTTCAAAGAAAGGAAAAATAGGTGTTCAGAAAGGGCATAGATCACAGAAAGACAAGTCTGTTTTGAAGTGTTTTTTTATTCCATAATGAATGACATTTCAAGAGAAAAAATCCTAAAAGAAAGAAGAATCCCTATAGGAAAGACTTCAAGAATCCAAGGGAACATGGAATGGGAGATCTATTAGGGGAGGATGGACTAGAATTTATAGAAGTCATTGTTATCACTGAAGAGGAAGCAAATAACCATAAAATGAAAGAGGAATGGGTGTTAGACTCATGATGTACTTACCACATGATATCATCAAAAGCATGGTTTGTTTCTTACAAATCATGGGACGGTGGTTTTGTTTTCATTGGGAGACAATCATGGTTGCAAAGTGACTGGGATAGGTTCAGTGATACTCAAGCTCCAAGACAATAAGGACATACTTCTCAAGGAGGTGATGCATGTTCCACAACTAAGAAGAAATCTGATTTCAATAGGAATGCTACATGATCAGGGTTGTTCTTTTGTTGGGAAGAATGGAAGCCTAGAGGTCATAAAGGAAGGGAGGATTGTCTTTATTGGAATAAAGTCCAATGGGCTTTATTTTATGAGAATTGTTTCATTGCCAGCTCAATCTTTTGTTACTCATAAGGATGAGATTGACTTGTGGCATAGGAGACTCTCACATATAAGTGAGAAAGGAACTCAAAAGTTAAAGAGACAGGGGTTGATCTAGTCTAGAGGCACTAAGAGGCAGAATTTTTGTGAGCACTATGTTTATGAAAAGTAAAAAAGGCAGAAATTTGTGAAAGGGACTCATTCAACCATAGAAATTTTTAGTTGTATGCATGCTGATTTGTGGGGACATACAAAGACTCCCTCTTGGAATGGCTCAAGGTATTTTCTCCCTTAATAGATGATTTCTGAAGAAAAGTTTGAGTGTTTTTGTTAAAATTTAAAGACCAAACTTTTGACAAATTTAAAAGCTGGAAATCAGTTGTTGAGAATCAATCTAATAAGAGAGTAAAATACTTGAGAACAGATAATGGTCTAGAGTTTCTAGGCAATGACTTTAATAGTTTTTGTGTTGAGAATGGAATAACTAGACACAAGACAGTAGCCTATACCCTATGAAGTACAAACACAGATATGACTACACGATATGGATACGATCAGATACGGTGATCCGTCAATTTCTAAAAAAACTAAGATATGGATACATCTAAGGATGCGTCATTTTTTTATATATATTTTTTAATATATACATTTCTAAAAAACGAGGATACCGATATGTTGAAGATACATTTTCTTTTTCTTTTAAAAAAATCTAAGATGTAGATAAATTTAGCATACAAGTTAATAACAATAGCACAAAATAGAATACAAACACTTAAATACAATACAAAAAAAGCAACAACTAAGATGTTGAATTACAATAGTTAACAAAATGTAATAGAAAAGTGATTCATATTGCAAAGAAGAAGAAGAAGATTAGAGGGAGAAGTATGAAGATAAACGAAGAACTTATTGTTGAAGATATCCAAATGGTTTATATTTTGGTGGACTTTGTGGGGACTCAAATGTGAAGATGAAGATTAGATGATTCTAGTCTAGGGTTTGGTCCGTTATTTATTTTTTTTCTTTTAGTTTTGGACTCGAGTAGTGAGCTTTTAAATAGGTTGCCTAAGTTTAGATTGAGAAAGATTAGATGAGTTACTTGTCTTTTTTTTTTTTTCTAAAAAAAAAGTACGCATAGAAATAGATACGTCAAATCGCGTGTTAGATACGTATCTAGAAAGTATCTAGAAGTATAGATACGTCAAATCACGTGTCAGATACGTATCTGGAAAGTATCTGGAAGTATAGATATGTTAAATCGCATGTCAGATACGTATCTGAAAAGTATCTGGAAGTATAGATACGTCAAATCGCGTGTCAATTACATATCTGGGAAGTATCTGGAAGGATCAGTATCTGATACGTGTCTGATATTGATTCTTGCCTCACATGAAGTATCTGTGCTTCATAGCCTATACCCCTCAGCAGAATGGAGTAGTTGAGAGGATGAATAGAACTATTCTAGAGAAGGTTAGGTGTATGATCTCAGAAGCTAAAGTGGCAAAAATTTTTTAGGCAGAAGCAGTAGCTACAACTTGTTTTACTATCAATTGAAGTCCTTACACAACTATTGATTTTAAAACATCTGAAGAAGTTTGTTCAGGGCATCCTCCTAACATATCATTTTTAAAACCATTTGGTTGTGTGGGTTACATACATGTCAGACAAGGGAAAGTTCAACGTAGGGCAGTGAAGTGCATGTTCATTGGCTTTCCTGAAGGAACTAAGAGGTTCAATTTGTGGGATTTTTGAACTAATCGAAGTATAATAAGTAGATATGTTGTATTCAAAGAAGAAGTGCTCTATATGGATTCTAAAGATCATAAAACAACTGAAATTGATAGTGGAATAATGGTTTAAACTCGTTCTGAGGTAGAATTATTTAAATCTAAGCAGATCCCTTATGATCCTATTCAAGTTAATCACCCTAATCAACTTAAAGAAGAAGAGACAGAGACAGAGGCAGTAACCCAAGAACCTTAATTACAGGACCTAGCAAATTACACTCTAACTAGAGATAGAAGCAGAAGCGAAAGAAGACCATTTCAGAGGTATAGAGAATATGATTATCTAGCCTTTGCAAACCTCTATGATGACCTAAATGATGATGAACCAAGGAGTTATGAAGAAGCTATCAAGAGTGAAGACAAAAAACAGTGGGTGAAGGCCATGAACAGTGAAATTAGCTCTTTGTACAAAAATGAAGCTTGGACTCTAACTTCTTTACCTCATAAACAGAAAGTGGTGTCTTGTAAGTGTATTTTCAAGAAGAAGTTAGGGAAGGTAGATGAAGAAGGAGTTTGGTGTAAAGCTAGATTGGTGGCTTGATGATACACTCAAAGAGAAAGGTTGGACTACAATGATATATTTTCTTCTATTGTGAAGCACATTTCCATCAAAGTACTCCTAGCTATTGTGGCTTGTAGAAACTTGGAACTAAAATAACTAGATGTTACTACAGCCTTTCTACATGGGAAGTTAGAAGAAACAATTTACACGTCTCAACGTGAGGGGTACAAGAAAAAAGGGGCAAAAGATTATATGTGCTTACTGAAAAAGTCCCTTTATGGGCTTAAACACTCTTCTAGATTCTGGTATAGACGTTTTGATGAATTTATATCTAGTCTGCAGTTCAGAAGAAGTTCCTATGATTCTTGTGTTTATATAAGGGATGATGCAAACAAGGAAGAAGTATATCTTCTTTTGTACATTAATAATATGCTATTGGCTGGCAACAACTTACTTGAACTACATGAGATTAAATCTCAGATGAGCACGAAGAATACTAAATATGGAGATTTAAAGAAACAAGAGCAAATGAGAGTTGTTCCTTTGCCAATCAGAATATACATGTAAAGTCCTAAAAAGTTTCAACATGGCAGAAGCTAAGGTTGTTTGTACTTCACTTGCTCAACATTTTAAGCTCTCAGCCCAAGACTCTCCCTGTCTCACCCTCTTACAGACTACCTTCTTAACCCAGGAGAAGATGTGAAGATAGTAGATGCCAACCTTCTTATGACATTAACTGCCCAACTCAACTCTCAAAACCTGATCTCCAAAGCCTTAAGCACCTGATAAACAGTTTATAAACATACCTTTCCTCATACCCTCCACATTCAAATGTAGCTAAAACTAGGTGCACAAACTTTATATATACATAACAACTTATTTACACACAAGTTACACAACAGTAGGTCCCCATCTCAAGTTTACCCTTAGCCCCTAATATGTACATGGAAGTTTACTTAAACGAAACAAGCATAACCACCTAAGTCCCCTTTATTTCTAATCTTTCAGAGAGTTGATCCTTGTGTGGTAGACTACCAGATCAGCTAGGCTTCAGGGTGTTGACCACAACCTGGGGGAAAAGAAAAACATTTGAAAAGAGTGAGCTAAATGCTCTGTGAATGACTTCTTAGAACATATCGTTTAGTAAGCTTGATATGAGAACATATTCACGTCAAAAGCATAAACTGTGAAACTCGGATTTCCATTTTCCTTACTTAAGCAGGTGGGTAAGGAAATTAACTAAGTGAAAGTTAAATCCTATGTTGAAGTGAAGGAAATTTCTAAGTGTTGAATAAATGTTCCTTGAGTAGTTTTGAGTTAAGCTTTAATTGATGAAATTTGGCTGTGTGTAAGTCAAAAGGACCCATGCGTTAAGAGTTAAGAGACATTAACGCATAATTTGAAAAGGCAACCATGCGTTTGTAAGGTTGGGCGCATGATTGGCCAAAATATTGGCAAGAGGCATTGCCAAGAGTTGTCATGCGTTGGAAGCCAAGGAGAAAAATGACTAAGTGTTGGACTATGCGTTGATATGGTGCCATGCATTGCCATGAAGTATTGAGAGGTTACTTAGGCATGGAGAGACAGGCTGAAGTATGGCCAAGAACAACGCATGCAGCGGCCAAGTGTTTTGAGAGGTTAGAACAACGCATGTGGCAGCCTCAAGTTGTGCATCCAAGGGCGCTGGACGTTGGATGCGATGGAAGCGATGGATAGAGGCATGCGGCAATGGAGGCAGGCGCGATGGATGCGTTGGATGCGACAATATATGGCTGATGGTTTACAACCGAAGGGTTGCGTTGGTAGCATGCGGTGATGGGGGTATGCGTCGATGGTATACGGTAGAACTATGCGTTGGTGTCACACGGTCATGCTATGCGTCGATGCTATGCGGTGACGCTAAGCATTGATGACATGCGGTGGTGCTATGCATTGAT
The DNA here is from genome assembly GCF_009727055.1 of Benincasa hispida. NCBI lineage: Eukaryota > Viridiplantae > Streptophyta > Magnoliopsida > Cucurbitales > Cucurbitaceae > Benincasa > Benincasa hispida. The sequence continues at coordinate 43,604,811 of NC_052358.1, forward strand.
GACATGGGACAGTGCTATGCATTGTGCAGCTGAGGGCATGCGGTGCAAGGGTATGCAGTGATGTGAGGACATGCGATGCAAAGGTATGCGGTGGTGCAAGGACATGCGGTGATGCGACCTCTGGTATGCGGCCGAAGGCATGCGGCTGATGGTATGCGTGTATGCAGCCAAAGGAATGTGTTGGTAGTATGCGATGGAGGTATGCGACCGAAGGAATGCATTGGAGGCATGTGGCCAAAGGAATGCGTTGGAAGTATGTGATGGCAAGCAGTGAGGGATACGATGGATGCAATGGATGCGGCGGCCTTGCTAAAGTATGAGCTAGGCGATGGAATGAGCTAGGGTGAACGCATGGTGATTTGTCCTTGTGTTGTTAAGGCTTGCAGTGACAAAGTAAATGAGTTGGGTTGCATTGTAGGAGATGCGATGGTGTTGAGTTGTGAACCAAGTTAATCCAAGGGTTGCTATGCGTTGATGATATACTATGTGTTGGTGATATACTATGCGTTGATGGTATACTACGCGTTGATAATATACTATGCATTGGTGATATACTATGCGTTGATGATATACTATGCGTTGATGATATACTATGCGTTGATGATATACTATGCATTGATATCTGAGGCTAGCAATATGCGTTGAAAGGGGTGTTGATCATTATCCTAGTTGAACGCATATGAAGTTGGATGAACTCCTATGAAGGATGAACGCATATAAAGGATGGACGTATTCAAGGACGTCATCCGGACATGTGGCTTGTTGGGAAGAAATCTTAAGCCTTAAGCAAATAAAGTGGATGCATAGAAGACATGCAAAGTTGAGGGCTCTGCGTTGGTAAAAGGGGAGCAAGACACCTTGGGTTGCGCTGACACAAGATTGCGTTGATAGTGTAAGGAAAAGACACTTGGACATGCGGCCAAGTAGGAGGTGTCAGCCTTTGAGCAATCTTGGACGCCTATAAATAGGGCCAAGGACTTCAGATGAGAACTAAATTTCTCTTCAAAGGACATACAGAAGAGTGTATTGGAAGGAGGCTATGCGTTGATGGTAAGATCATGCGATGGCCAAGAGGTTCCAAGAGGGGAGATGTTGTCGGACAGAAAGGTCAGAAAGTAGCATCAAATTGGGAAGAGGGATTCTCCCAAAATACTCGTGCGTTTGATGTGATTCTAAAGCCATCTGAAAGCTATGCAAGCTTAGTTTTCAGAATAGGGCTGCCGAAGAAGAAGCTCTAAGGAATCGGGCTGGAGAATGAAGAAAAGACATAGGGGTCAAGCTGTCGGGTAAGCTGAGCCAGTCTTGATGTTTTGATGTTTTTGACCAAACCACAAAAAGTTATGAGCTAAGATTTTGAGGTAAGTTTTCTGAGACGTTTTAGAACATGTTTTCAGAAAGAAATATCTCAAAATAAGTTCTGGAACTATGAGTAATCTAAGCTGATAATTGAATCTGGAATTTAGGGTTCAAAGGGTAACCAAGGAAATCTAAGGAACTTCGTAAAGGAAAGTTCCTAACCAACCAAGGTAAGTGGTTAGTATGTTGTTGTATTGTTGATGTAATTTCTATATATAGATAAATATATATAGGGGATGTTAAAATAGCATGATCAGGGATATATGTTTGTCTTATTATTATACTTGTTAAAATATTGCTTGTATGTTTGTGTTGGAAACTGAAATTGTACTCGGGATGTATAGTTAGCGTGCTTGAAAAGGTACTTGGCGGGAAAATATAGTTCACTTCGGTCGGTGAAAAATGATAGTCGGTGACGACCAACGAGAAATATAGTCAAGTTACCTAAGCATAGCTAGCAGAAAAATAGTCGATATGCACATTGGCGGGATAATAGGGTATAGGAAAAGTTTCCACAGGAATTGTTGTTATATTACTTTAATGTAGGATCATGCCAGGAATAACCAGTGATAAAGCCGGGGATGTTTACTTTAGGTGATAACCAGCGGTCAAGCTGAGGTTGTTTGTTTTAACCAGCAGTTGAGCTGGGGATAATCCAGTGGTCTGGCTGGAGAAATAATTGTGAACTTGTGGTAATGTTCTTGTTGACTATGCATTGATTTCCAAAAGTATATTTCTGTAGTCAAAGTTATTTGTTTATCTAAAAGCACCACTCACTGGGCTTTATAGCTCATGTTTTCCATGTTTTATGTTTTAACCCCCCCCCCCTCAGGTAGCGGAAAGAATGAGGAGTTCCAGGATGCTGCTAAGGTCAAGGTCTGCCACATGCCATAGTTACACTTCCGGAGGGTTTTACAGTTATTGTTGTAGACTTTGTTGTTAAGTCTTGGAGTTGTATAAACGTTACATTGTTGTAATAAAATGGGCCTACTTAATCAATTGTTGTTTACCTCCTTGACTTAATCAATTGGTTGTTAAATTTGTTCATTGGTATTAGAATTATTTCCGCAAGAGTTATTAGGCAGTAAGTGTCAACAAAAGGGTTGATAACTGCTGCAGTCACGTCCTTTCTCAGGCTCAGAGGGTAGTCTGGGGTGGGGTGTGACATAAACTCACTAACTCAGGGTTCAGTAAACATTTAAAACATTGGAAATATAACATCTTTGAAAATGCTTTTATGAACCCTGCTCGAATAACATTAAACTCATTTGGAAAACATCATTCTCTAGCTCTAACTAAGGAAGAGCCCTTTTGTTCGATCACTTAGCGTTGAATTCCTTAATTGAACCACGTGGTCAAGCCTTAAAGGCTACTCATATGCTTTGGATATCGTCATCTCTTAGGTATCAGGGGACCCGGATACCTCCATACCTTTAGTATCAGGTTGTCTCAGTAAAACCTCATAAAACTCTATTTAAGTTAAACTTCAATAATCTCAAGCATTGCAGCAGAAACATATCACAAGTATCGAAATCATAAAGAATAGCTTAACTCAAGAATGCTAGTAAAACCATGCTTTCAAGCATTTACACTCGAGTATGCTTCATAAATCTCTTTTAGAATTCATCACACATAGGCTTAAAACTTAGCTTTGAATGCTAGGAAAAGTATGCTTTAAAACTCATAGTAAAGACATAGGGTGTGGATCTTCTCACACATAGGGTTAAAACTCAGAAACAAGGTGTGGACTACATCTTGATCTTCCCTACTATTCTCTTGGACAAATTGTGGGATTCAAAACGAGCTAGTGTTTTGGAAATTTTAGAGGGAAAAGTCCAATTTTCAGTTGGAGTGTGAAGAACACCTTCTTTAGCAATTGGGTTCTCAAAATTCTGATTTCATGGACATCTACCTCAGTTCGAATCACTAAGTTTTGTCAAGCTCCTTCATGTAATCACATTGCATAGCTAGATGACAGCTACTCCTTGAGAGGATTAATGGAAGTTGGGTGTTGGAAGTGGGAAAACCCCACTCATGGGTTTAAAAAATTGAATTTTCAAATTAAAATTATATTTGTCATTTAATTTAATTAAAATTCAATTTTCTATAATTATTAAATTTTAGAAAATTAAACAAAAACCTAATTTTTGAAAATTTGTTTTTTCATAAAATTCAAATTTCTAATTTTATATAAAATTAATTCAAATAATTAATTTTAAATTAAAAATTTATTTATTTAATTTAAACATTTTAATTAATGAAAATAATAAAACACCAATTCTACAAACATGAATCCACATTCATGTAATTTTAATATTTAAACCATATTTAAATATTATCCAATTCTCCAATTTCGTTTAGTTTGATAATTAAACTTGTAATTATATCGTATATAATTACTAATTCCCTTCATTTAAATTTGAACATTTCAAATTCTCTCATCACGCTATTCTAAGGTTTAATCCGTTTATGAACTAGTAGAGGGACCTAATGGACTTATAGATCATGGACTCCAACTATCCGAGATTAACCGGCTAAACTCTTTAACCCAATTAACCAACATTTGTTATCTACCGAGTCACTCCACTAAAGCCCAGTAGTTGCATTCCCCTTATATAACCATAATTAGTAAGTCAACCCTTCACAGGTTGTTCATAATAACGGTTGGGTCAAAAGTTGTTTTACCCTCGAGATTACATCTTGTTCCTTAGTCCCACTGATCCTCTAATGAACAATTGCTTTGTGATCCAATCACTAAACTGAGTCACTCTTAGGCCAATGAGAGGATAGGGCATTTTGTTCAAGATCTAGAGTCAACATTTAAGGGACAATCTCTCTACTATCCCTAAAGCGGAGGAGTGAATTTCATCTTGCATCCTATGTTCCCAACTATTTACTTGGTCTTACCCCTGAAATGGGAGGCTTATTGAGCCAACGCTGTTGAGCCAACCCTCACCCATGCAAATCTAAGGATAATCTCGAATAAATAGAAGTTCATAGTTACCTCAAGATTAAGGTCAAGTTACTTAGGACATCACTTTGAAATAGTCAGTCTTAAACAAACAGCGTTATAAAGTAAGAGTGACTTATTTCTTGGTTTGATCTTATACAATCTCTTTATATAGGACACCACCACTCGCATGTCTCCACATGAACGAATTAGGATCACTTCGTTTGTAGCACTTTACAATAATTGTAACATCTACAATGTGGGTCGCATCCGATAGTGTCCCCAGAATAAGGTACCCAACCATATTCGTATTCCATAGAGCATTTTAGCTATTTCCTCAAACTTGATCCATTCTTATGTCTTCACATAAAGTTCAAGTACTCATGTAATAGTCATGGATCTTAGTTTATGTTAGAGCTAAACAACATGCAGCAGAAGTATCAAGGATTCATAAGCATTCTAATTCACTAATTTTTGCAAAAACTAAAGCATGATATTCATAAAAATGGGTTTTTAGAACATACATTTAAAGAACTCTTCAAGAAAATAGTCTGTTCAACTGCTGTCTTCACTTGATATCAACGTGAACAACCTCAAAGCATTCCCTACTATGCTTTTGGAGCTTTAGGCAGAGTTGTGGGACTCAAGAACAACTTGTAGATGTGGAGAAACAAGGGGAGCTCACAGCAGCAAGTTGAAGAAGACAGCTTCTTCTTCACCACGATTTTTCTCTCAAATTTCTGTATTCATCTTCTTCTCCAACAACTCCAATCTTCTTTATATATATATATATATCAAGATGAACATGCAAAGAGATGGAGTGCATGGCTTACAACTCATGCTTGGAGAATCAAGGTAGAAATGTTCATGGTTTGTGTGTGAGCATAAAAGATGATGATAATGGAAAATACTCTTTTTTTCCCTTATGTGCCATGCAAAAACGATTTTTTCCATTTCATTTTTAAAACACAAATGACTTTAAATCATTTTAATTTAAATTTTGATTTTCTTAAATTAATTTAATATCAAATATTAAATTAATTTTTGCACAATAATCATCTTTATATATTTAAATCATATTTAAATATTTATTCTCTTATTCCGTTTAATTTGAACGTTTCAAATTAATTTCTCAAGCTACCGTAAAGCGTACCCATTTACGAGCTAGTAGGGGGACCTCGCGGACCTACAGATCATAGGCTCCAGCGATCCGAGATTAATCGGCTAAACTCATTAGACAGATCTAACTCCCATTCGTTAACTAATGGGTGATTCCACTAAAGCCCAAAGCTGAACTCTTCTCATATAGATATATTATGTCCACTCGATATAATCATGATTAGTAAGTTAACCCTTCACGGGTTTCATAATGACGATTGGGTCGAATCTCTGTTTTACCCCCGAAATTACCTCTTGTTCCTTAAGTTCAACCGATCCCCTAATGAACAATTGATTTGTGATCCAATTAACAAATCGAATCCCTCTTAGGCCAATGAGAGGGTGAGGTCTCTTGTTCAAGACCCAGAATCAGCACTTGAAGGAACAACCTCTCTACTAACCCTTAATCGGTTAGGAGTGAATTCCCTCTTGCACCCTATGTTCCCAGCTATTCATCCGGTCTTATCCCCAAAATGGTAAGCTTATTAAGCAGAGGAAATTGGTCTACTCTCACCGTTTGCAGATCAAAGGATAATCCAGAACAAACAGGAATTCATAGTTAGCTCAGGATTAAGGTTAAGTTACCTAGGTCATCGCTTTAAAATCGTCAGTCTTAAACAATAAACAGCGTTATAAAGTAAGAGTGATAGGTTTCATTGGCTGATCTTGCACAAAAACTCATTTGCACAGAACCATCCCCACTCCTCATGTCTCAATTTATGCACGAATTAGGATCACTTCGTATGTAGCACTTTACAACACTTTGTAACAACTACAGAGTAGGCCACATCCAATAGTGTTACCAGAATAAGGTACCAAACCTTATTCATATACTATAGATCATTTTGATTATTTACTCGAACCTGATCCATTTGTATGTCTCCACATAAAGTTCAAGTACTCATATAATAGTCAAGGGACTTAGGTTTATTGGATTTCTAAAATATATATATTTAACAACAACTTTATCGAATTCTCAGAATAAGTTCTAATGTTTACAAACCACGAGTTTTATTACATAAAACCCAACAGTTTATTGGATTTAGGTGATTTATAAAACGAAATGAGCAATTCATATATTCAATAAAAACTTTATTGAATCAAACTTCAATAACATCTATATTGATTAACGGAATGAGTTTATTGTTTACAAACCACGAGTTTTAGGATATAAAACCCAACAATATGTTCGTAAGTAATTTATGGAGTATTTTGTAATTCCTTTCACAAATGGTCATTGTTCAATGAAGTGTATTTCATCTCTGTCAATTGTCTATCAGGTTCAGAATCCATCTTCGTCTGAACTTTTTAGGTAGAACAACCAATGAACTTAAACTTAATAATAACTAGATATTTTGGTGATCTTAAGACTCGTTACTTAATTTACTTGAGATTCATAATTACTTATTTCGAGTTCTGTCTAAGCTTTTGAAAGGATTCTATAATCGTTGTTTTCAATCCAAATTGCTTAAACCAAGAAATTGAATTAAACTAGTTTTGTGTTTGGGTCATTAGTTTTTTTATTACTCTTCACTAAGGGTAATATTATGTTTTGTTTTGTATGTATTTTTTCAAATTGATGTTTTATCTACTTTGTAGGTGGGAGAATAGTCAATAGGTTCCAAGAATTGACAATAGAGAAACTTGGGAAGGCATCATTGAATACTCCTCGTTTATCTTCAATTTATTTTTACTCATTTTAACAATTTTGTAATTCATTTATTTCGAATTCAATTCTTGTGTGCAATTTAGCATGTATATTGTACTTGTTTAACATAGAATATATATGTATACTTCATAGTTGATGCGTAGGAATTTTGTCTAAATCATATGGAAATTGATTTGCATGAAAAAATATATTATATCTTGGTTTTGGAGTTAAATTATATCATATTCCTCTTTTGTGGTTTATTGTGGATTTGTTAAAGCAATTAAGTTTTTTATTTTATGCATGTATAGTTAAAAGAGAAATATCATTGATTTACATGTGCGTAAGTAAAAATATATATATATATATATATTTTTAATTTTTTTAATAACAAAATGATGATAGACATTTAATATCGGATAATTACTGACAACAAGTAGGTAAAAATTTGGCATTGAAGATGATGTTCAATGTCGGTTGAAACTGACATTGAAGATAGTATTCAATGTCTGTTGAAAACTACATTGAAGTAACTGACATTGAAATCTTGGTCATTTATAATGTTGGTTTTAAACCGACATTGAAGACCTTTTATAACATGGTATTCAATGTCAATTTTCAACCAACATTGTACTCTTATAATGTCAGTTTTAAACCAACATTAAAGCCCAAACTTTGCAATAGTGACCACATTCTATTTTTTACTTCTCCAAGTAACCAAATTTCTTCCTACGAAGGAACAATAACTAGAGGTAGATCGTCTATCTATCCAATCTACATAGACTTCTATATGGAAGTGATTATTTCTTTTGAATAGAATACCTTTTCCAGAAGACCCTTTCTAATACCTCAAAATTCTATAGGCAACTTCAAAATGAGTCAGTCTAGAAGCATGCATAAACTAACTGACCATGCGCACAACGTACGCAATATCAGGACGTGTATGTGATAGATAAATTAATCTACCAACAAGTCTTTGATATCATTCCTTGTTCTTTATTTCTTCTACTTTTACTACTTATAGTTTTAAATTAGGTTCAATCAAAGTTTTTGCGAGTCTTTTTTAAAAAGCTAGTTATACTATTATTATGGTGCCCCTTTTGATGGAATTATTGACCAGTAATTGTAATATGCCTATTCTTTCTGATGAAATGCTATTGATTTAAGGTTGTTATATTGCCTCAAATGGTGTGCTAATCCTTTGAATTTGATACCAAGGGGCATGATCCCTCCTAGAATAACATTCTTTTTTAGCCTTTCAACGAGGAGAGCGGCTTTTGCTAAAACTCGAGCTATCTCTTGAAAACTTGCTTCAAATATGAAAAAATGAGTATTTAGAGATTCTTTCGTTATTCCCAATAATATGGCGCTCAGTAACACATCGCTTCTTCCAAAGCACCCCATTCGTTCCGCTCGCAACGATCCAATTAGTTCTCCAGGTGAAAAAAAACATTAGACATTTCATCTTCTGAAACTAACAATTTTGATGTTATTTGGCGTACACTGCAACCAAGTAAGCTTGTTTCTTTAAGTAAGTCAATGACATACTTTCTTTGATTAACAAAGATCTCTTTCTTTGTTCTTGCGAATTTCATTCCTAGAAAATATTTCAATGTTCTCAGGTCCTTAATTTGAAATCCACACGTGCCAGCATTTTCTTGGGATCAGCTAAACCTGCTCTGTCATCACTTGTGAGAATAATATCATCTACATAAGCAATGAAAATTGAGATTTTATTACTCCCTGAGTGTTTATAAAATAATGTATGATTTTCTTGACTCTAAATAAATCCATAACTAAATGCAACTTTTCCAAAACGCTCAAACCAAGCTCTTGGGGACTGTTTAAAGCCATAGAGAGATTTCTTTAATTTGCAAATTTTATTATTGTCAATCTCCTTTTCAAAACTTGGAGGTAAGCTCATTAAGACCTCTTCCTCAAAATAACCATTCAAAAAAGAATTTTTCATGTTAAGTTGGTAAAGTGGCCAATCTAAATTAACTGCAAGAGACAAAAGAACTCTAATAGAGTTAATTTTAGCAACAGGAGTAAATGTTTCATAATCAATTCCATATATCCGAGTGAATCCTTTAACTACTAGTCTAGCCTTGTATCTTTCAACATTGCCATCAGCATTACATTTTATGGTAAACACCCATTTACACCCCACTGGTTTCTTATTTTTAGGTAACTTTACTATTTTCCAAGTTCCATTTTGTTTTAGAGCATCTATCTCCTCCATAACTACTAATTTCTAACTTTGATCATCTAAAGCCTCATGTATATTCTTTGGAATAAATAAGTAATCGATTCTGGATGTGAAAGCTCTATGAATAATTGACGATTTTTTATATGACATAAAGGTTGCAATAGGATATTTGGTACAACTTCTAATACCTTTTCTAAAGATAATGGAAACATTGAGATCAAAAATGGCTGGCAAAGTACTTTGAATAGTTTAAGGAGTAGGAATGGAAGAAGGATTACCAGTTTCATTCGATTAGCTATATGACGACCAACAATCTTATCTTGGTTCCTTTGATTAAATGTTCTTCTAGCATAAAATTTAAACTCAGGCACTTGGTCAATGTGACCATTTTGTAGTATTTTTTCCCCTGAATGAGAAGGTCCTATGCTTGGTATCATAGAACTTGTAACATCTGGACAATTAGGACTGGAAAGAGTAATACAAACATCCCAAAACAGTTCTTCCATGTTTGATTTCTCCCCATGAAGAGAATTTTAGGAAAGATAGGGTTGATTTTCTAGGAAAGACACATCCATATTGAAAAAGAGTTTTTTTGTTAGAGGATCAAAACATTTATAACCTTTCTAAGTTGAAGAGTTGTTACTAGGTATAATGTATGCCCTAGTTGATTGTTTTGTGTACTTTATTTTGTTCTATGTTTTACATTGTACACCCCACTAGCTTTAGGACAAGTGGGATTGATGCCCTAAATCTCGTGCGTTTCGTAATTTGTAAATTATTTGTACACAAATTATTTATTTTATAAGATAAAATGTTATTTTATTTAACATTTAGTTTTTATTAATCCAATCCAATAAACTAAGACCAAGGTTATTTTATGTAACTTAAACATGTATTTGACTGACATACATATAGATCATGTTTATGTAATAACCGAAACGGTTTGTAGTATATGGATAAGATTGGGTGCCTTATCTTGTCTAAGTGGGGAGCTGGAACACAGCTACACAAAATGGAATTTACTCATTCTCGTCTTAAAGGTAAGCAGATGAATTACTCCCTGGGTTGATTTCAGGTCTTGAACAATCAGGCGTCTCACCCTCTCTAGCCAGAGAGGGGTCTAGTTTATAGTTGGACTATAACTAATTGTTCATTAGAGAGATCAATAGTACTTAAGAAGTTAGATGTAACTACTGAGTAAAACAGTGATTGACCCAACTGTAGTTACGAGCAATTCATGAAGGGTCAACTCACTGTTGATTGGTTATATCCATGGATACAGAAATATATCTACAATGCGAAAAGTGCAGTTGTCGATCTTTAGTGGAGTGATCGACAGTAAAAAATGTTAATTAATTTAATTGAAGAGTTTAATTAATTAATCTTGTATCATTATAGCTTTTAATCTGTAAGTCCATAAGGTCCCTTGCTAGTTCACAAAGGATAAAACAAGGAATAATTGTTTTTGGAATAATTTGAATTGTTCAAATTATTAGGGAATTAAAGATGTTGCTTATATTAATATGATTAATATAAAGTATAGTGTGAATTGATACATTATAGTAGATAGTTAATTATAAATATGATTTATAATTAAAACTATATAATATGTGAGAGATAAATATTTGAATAAAATTCAAATATTATTTATATGAAAAAGATTTATATGAATACTATAGGTTAAAATTAATGTGAATAACATTCATATTAAAACTACAGGTTATAAGTGAGAGTTGCATTTTAATATGATTAAGATGTATAATAAATGGTTCATTAATTAACCATATATTATATATATTATATTGTTAATATTGTATCATTATTAATATTTTATTAATAATACTCCCCTTAAAGGGGAGTTATATATGTGCACTGTTGGTGTTGTTGCCCTAAATTTCATGATCTTGTAGTTTGTAATTGTATTGTACAAACTTTTTATTTATCTAATAAAATATGGGGTATTTTATTTGACTTTTAGTTGCATTAACTCACAAAAACAAAAAAACTAAGATCCTGGCTTATCTTCTATAACTTAAACATGTATGTGGAGATATACAGATAGATCATGTTTAAGTGGTAACCTAAACGGTTGGATACCTTATCTTAGTGACATTATGAATACGGTCTTCTTTGTAGTTGTTACAATTGTTGTAAAGTGTTATAAATGATTTGATCCTGATCATTCATGTTGAGACATGTGAGTAGGGTATTCTATACAAAGAGTTTATATAAGACAGAACCACGAAATGAATAGTCTCTTTGTATAACACCGTTGCTAGAAGAGACCTACATTTATTAGGATGACCATAGGTGACTTGACTTGAATTCTGAATGAGTTGTGAACGCATGTCTATGAAAGCGATCCTTTGATTTGTAGGGTGAGAGTGGCCTGTTTCACCGACTTAATATGCCTACCATTTTGGGGATTCGTCTTATTGGTTATATCCAATGGACACAGAAATTTATCTATAGTGCGAGGAATGCAGTTGTGGGTCTTTAGTGGAGTGACCAACAATTAATAGAAGTTGGTTAATTCAATTAAAGAGTTTAATTAATTAATCAAGTACCATTGGAGCTTCAATCTATAGGTCCATAAGGTCCCCTCATTAGCTCAATTTGGATTAAAAAGAATCGAATTCATTTGGATTCATTTTAATCGTTCAAGTTAATAAAGGAAATTAATTATATAAGATATAATTAATATAAAATTATTTATATGAGATATAAAGATATAAAGTTTTTTGAGAGAAAATAAATATTTGAATATGGTTCAAATATTAAAATGAACATGAATTTGACTCATATTAAATACTATAAGTTAAATGAGAGAATATTAAATTATAAGTTATAAAACAATCATCGTTGTTTTGTCTTTTCTGATAGCTTCATCAGTCTAAACATTTCTTATTTAGCCTTAAAAATAAATGAGTCTTGAGAGAATTCAATTATTGACAAGGAAACTACATGGGACAGAAATCACGGTACTTACTTTGTAGATTTGGTAGGGAGAGTTTTTCCTTTTGTTTCTGCTATTTCTATCCTTGTGCTGGGGTGATGAAAGAAAGTCGTATGTATATGGTGTCCTCATACAAGAGCTAACTTCCCAAAGTCGAGTTTCACCTCTCTCCTTTTTCTTTAGATCTCGAAGGTTGTGTAGCTTGGGGGGTAGTTCAAGGACTTGAAAATCGGTATAGTTCGAAACAAAGAACTATTGAGGCTTCGAATCCTCTCTCTCCTTTTTCTCAACGAATAGATTTATTTCTTTATTTTATTGGTTTTACCCAGCTCAATATCATAAAAGGGAATAACTCGGCTAGGTGTGATAGTCGAGCCAAAATAGGAAAAAAAAAAAGATTAGATAGAAATGAAGTAAGTCAAAAAAATTTGGAATTTCGACTATCTTTCGATTATTAATACAATATATAAGGACCGCTACTAAAAATAGTACTACAACCTTGATCGTGAAATATTGATTGCTTATTGAACCCTGTGAATTGTGTGAAAGTAGGATACTCCAAATTCTGGAGTCTAAGAGTTTTATAAAATGTTCTTGATGGAAAAACAATGTAAATGAAAGACCTCGGGACCATGAATCTAAGAAATAGTGAGAATTCGAAAATCTAGGATTTGAATTGCCTCCTAAATGTCATTGATTTATCCTAAAGATTTCATTTCAATTGGAATTTGGTTATTCACCATGTACGAGGATCCTTGCTAAACATTCATGGCTGAATGGTTAAAGTTCCCAACCCATAATTGGCGAATGAGTAGGTTCAATTCCTATTGGATGCACGCCGATGGGACCCTCCAATAAGCCTATTGGAATTGGCTCTGTATCGATAGAATCTCATCATCCATACATAACGAATCAGTGTGGTATATTCATATCATAACATATGAACAGTAAGAACTAGCATTCTTATTGAGACTCGAACTCAGAATCAAATATGCAGTATTTACAGACAAAAGTATTCAGTTATTAGGAAAAAAACAATATACTTCTAATGTTGAATCAAGATCAACTAGGATAGAAATAAAGCATTGGGTCGAACTCTTCCTTGATGTCAAGGTAATAGCTATGAATAGTCATCGACTCTAGGGAAAGGGTAGAAGAATGAGACCTATATGGGACATACAATGCATTACAGACGTATGATCATTATGCTTCAACAAGGTTATTCTATTCCACCTCTTAGAAAGAAAAAAACTGAAATCAAAATACTTAATGGCATGGCGATATGTTTATACAAAACTTATTCCCCGTGCACAAGCAATAGAGTCATAGACAGTAAAGTAAAATCCAATCCATGAAATAATTGGATCTCTGGATAGCATCGTTGTGGTAAAGGTCGTAATAACAGAGGAATCATTATCGCAGGGCATAAAGGGAAAGGTGTCATAAGCGTCTATACCATAAAACCGATTTTGGAATGGAAAAGCCATATATGGTAGAATTGTAACCATAAAATACGACCCTAATCGAAATGCATACATTTATCTCATACACTATAGGCATGGTGAGAAAAGATATATTTTACATCCCAGAGGGGATATAATTGGAGATACCATTATTTCTGGTACATAATTTCCTATATGGTATACAACCAATTATGTTATGGACAAAGTCCTACTCACAGGGACCTGGTGAAATTGGGAGAAATCGTAGGCACTATTGCAGGTCAATCTATTGAAGAATCGGGTACTCAACTAACGTTAAGAACTTTTCATACCAGCGGAGTATTCACAAGGGGGACTGCATAATATATACGAGCTCCTTCTAATAGTAACATCAAATTCAATGAGGATTTGGTTCATCTCACACGTACACGCCATGGGCGTCTTGCTTTTTTATATTATATAGATTTGTATGTAACTATGAAGAGTGAGGATATTATACATAATGTACCTATTCCACCAAAAAGTTGATTTTTAGTTCAAAACGATCAATATGTAGAATCAGAACAAGTGATTGCTGAGATTCGTGCGAGGACATACACTCTTAATTTAAAAGAGAGGGTTCGAATACATATTTCTTATGACTCAGGGGGAGAAATGCATTGGAGTATCGATGTGTACCATGCACCTGAATTTACATATAGTAATGTCCATCTCTTACCAAAAACAAGTCATTTATAGATATTATCAGGAGATTGGTGCGGATGTGGTGGAGTACCTTCACTCTACAAGGATGATGATTAAATTAACATTCATTCTCTTTTTATTGAAAGAAAATATATTTCTTGCCTTTTAGTAAATAATGATAAAGTGAGACAAAAATTTTATGGTCTGAATCACTCGGGGAAAAACGATTGCAGAATTCTTGATTATTCAGAACTTAATCCAATCCTATGTACGGGTCAATCTAATCTCACATATCCTGCTATTTTCCATGAAAATTCTGATTTATTGGCAAAGAGGAGAAGAAATGGATTCATCATTCATTGAATCACTTCAAGAATGAGAAAAAGAACAACCACCCCCTTCTGGTATTTCGATTGAAATAACCATAAATGGTCTTTTTCATACACTATGAGGATGCCCTGAGTCATTTGGTTTTGATGCGTGTCTGTTAGTGAATCACAGCTTGACTTGCATGTATTAAACTAAATCGCTTTCAAGCTTTGAATCAGTGATTTTGGGAGATACGGACCCCCCTCGACCAGCTTGCCGAATAGTCCAATCACTCATCATTTTCAATAGGGTGGACGTTCCCTACCCGTTGCATTGGCTGAGATTCATTCCTTTTTAGCCAAGGCGATCAGTCTGACTTTTATAGAATGAGTCGGGTACCTTCCAGTAATGATGAACAAGGGTCCCGTCAGGATTTCCCTTTTTTCTGATTGCAGCAAATACTGAAATAGCTTTCGCCCTCCTTGGTGCTTGCCAAGATGCCAGCATGTGTTAAATGATATGTAGGTTATATGTTATATTAATATAACATATGGTTTTTTTACTGATATATATATATAACTAAAGAAAAATCAATGTTGTTTAATTAAATAATTTAGTCATCAGGAAAGAGTTATTTGATAACTTTTTCCCCTCCCCCCATTATTCTCTCATTAACTAACATATCGAAATGAGAGAGGTTGAATCTTTCATCTTCCTCTTGCATTTAGTATAAATAGGTGTGCATTGTTCTCTCAAATTGCAGAATTTTATCCCTCATAAGTCAATCTTGAAGCCCACAAAACTCTCACTGATTCTCTACCCTCTGAGAATATTGAGGTTGCCGTGCAGTTGTGTTCGGGTTTTTGAGATATTTTGCTATGTTATTCTAGTAGTTTAAGAGTTCGAAGGGAATTCGAAGAGTTCATCACTTCAATAGGAATGTGAAGAGTTTTAGTCTTCAAAAGTGAGCGATCTTCTAATCTCCTCTTCCTCTTAATTTTGTGTGTGATGGCATGCTGAATTATATCAAATGTTTACATTTATGTTATTTGTTTGATTATATGTTCTGTAAAACAATTTTGGGATGTTGATCCTTTCCACACAGAGTGTCATCCACTCTTTCATGCATGTGTGGAAGGGAGTTATGGTAACTCCCCTCCCTCCTGTTACCTTAATCTGTTGTGTTAACAGATAGAATACACACAACGTGAAGAACACACAAAAAGGTTCTCAGAAGAAAAACTCTCTCTTCCTCTCAAAAATCTCTCTGCCTTTACCCTTCTTCGAAAACATTAAAGGAGACCACACTTTCTATTCATCGTTGGAGAATAGTAAAGACTCGAAGTTGTGGTATGAAAGGAAGATCGATATTCTTACTATCTTGTTCGAGGACGAAAGTTATTGTTCATGATTTCAGTGGAGGAGTATTCGTGAAGACGAATTCTCCAAGGTAAGCATTTCTTCTTCTCTTCCTCTCAATTGATCAGCTTGTTTATAGAGTTAATTTATTGTTTATCTTATAATTCCATGTTTGTTTTGTATACAAACTGTCCAACATTCTTAAGGTATTTATTGGTTGTTTCGACTCTAGATCAGAGTTTTGGAGGTTGTCAAAGTTGTTGTTCAGTAGGTGTTGAAGTTGGATTTTGGTGAAATTTGGAACATGTTGGTTTGGAGGATTTAAGCTGATTTTTGGACCAACACACCTTGCGTTAAAAAAAAAGTTATTAGACTTATTTAATTATTTGGTGTTTGAAATTTGGTCTTAATTGTTAATTTTTAAATTTGGTTTATGCCATAGGACTTGATTCAAGATCTTATAGAACAAATAGGAGATAAGCTTGCTTGAACATATTTGGGCTTATTATCAAGGTAAGCGATTTACTATCGAATCGCCTTCAAATCCCAAGTTGATGTTAAGCTTTGAGTACATCAAATGCATGCTTTTATTTTGATGGAATGATCAGCTATGATTTGATTGATGGATGGATTGTTGGTAGTGTTTGATGCGTTAGTTTTGTTGAATGAAAATACGGATGATATGCGTTGATGGATTGCATTGTGCACTCAAGTTTTCCCAGCGGAATTCAAGTGTAAATTCCTCTGAGTTTCCTGGTAAGTCCAGGGTCGAACACAAGGACTTGTGAACATAGTTGCGTTGGTAATTTTTATGAAAACTTACAGTAACCAGTTAAATAAATCGTTTGGTTTGTTGTTTGCATTGATGAAAATAAATAACAAATGCGGCAGAGTTTGAAAAGAGTTGGTAAACAGGAAATACGATGAATATGTGGTGAACGGGTTGAGAAAGGTTTCGGCTAACACTCCCTAGAATGCGTTAAATAGGCTAGAACGCATGCGATAAATATGCGATAAGTCTACAGGGTTTACACATAAACTTCTATCTCTATTTATGCGATGACAACATGATATTCACACAAATATGCGATCACATAATATCATTCCCATTCCTAGGATGCATGCGATGCAAGTTGACAAACAGAGCTTATCTCTAAGTCCCTATCTCTTATTTATACAAGCCTAATCTTACTCTTTCAAGTTCAGATTCTAACCTAGCTCTCTCGAGACATTAGATTCTTTCTTTAGATTCTCTCTCGAGTAACTCTAAAGGGTATTTAACACAGCATAAAACAAGACAATCACTAGCAATGAACTTTCTAGGTCATGTTAGTTTAGTTCTTCTCAACCCATTCAAAAAATTTAGCTACTCATGTGTATTAAGAGAGTGAGCAGATGTAGAAATAGAACTTCCATTGAATAGATATGAGATGAAATACAACGTAACAATGCAAGTATAGTAAAGAGCCGGTAGCAATTTCTTGCTACCAGGCGCTTACACTGTTTCTACTCGTGCTCTAAAGATATTCTCGCTCTCGCGAGAGTCGACCTGCTCTCTGCTCTTACGCCCCAAAGTTCTCTCTCGAGCTGCCCTGGGCGATTTTCGGTGCCACCACTCTTCTCTTGCTCCACCGTAAAATGGAAAAGAAAACTATGAACAAAAGCCTTGATGAATTTGTTACTGATCAACTTCTTTTCTGAAGATTGCACTTGGAATTTATAGGGCATCAAAGGTGAAAGGCGGCTTCTCTCTCCCGGTTGTACAGGTGGGACAACTTTAATTCCTGAATGATGCACTGGACACCGATAAAGCTGAATGTACTTCATGACCATTATCGGCTGTCAACTTAATTTGGATCCGACTGCCGTCAGCTTTCTGTCCCATCGCTCTTAATCTGTCTCTTATACACATCTAGATGTGTATAAGAGACAGATTGTAACCGATCAAATGAATGTACTTCATGACCATTATCGGCTGTCAACTTAATTTGGATCCGACAGCCGTCAGCTTTCTGTCCCATCGCTCTTAATTGTCCTTTCACCCGGATGCGCCCACTATGTTGCGCTGACCAAGTTGCGAGGATTCTTCTTGGGCGAATATTTGCGAGCACGATCAACACAAAGTCTTGCGATGAAGTTGCGCTCAACCAATGTATTCCTCTGATCGCAATCTTTGTATTGCATTAACGCATATTCTATACAAAAATGTAAAGATCAACTGTTGTTATGCGTTGGACGCATGCAACCGCAATATTATAGAATTTATGCTTAATGGACGCTTTTTAACATATTTCATCAACGCAATCCAACATTATTTAAGAACTTAGTGCTATGATAACGTGCATTTCTGCCCGTTATCACACCCCCAAATTTAAACAATGCTTGTCCTCAAGCATAAGCTAAAGATTCCTTTAGCAAGTTAACCGCAAAGTTTTCTTCCCTAGATTTCTCAAGGATACTTCATTCAAATCCTATATACCAGAATTTTCTTAAGTCTTATTCAAGTCTCTTCATAAAATATTTCTAAGACTTAGGAGTTGCAAGCTTAACTTTCAAAAGGACTTTACTGAATTCCGGAACATCGCATGATTTATTTCAAAAAGATAATTTTCCTCTGGAGTGTCAAATGATTTATCCTTGCACAAAAAATTTTCTTTATTGCTATATTTTTCTTTTCTGACCTTACGCTGATCCGAGTGCCTTGCCTTCATTTTGGCCCTCCCGCACGTGTGTCATGCAGACATCCAACTACGAGCAATGCACTCTTTCTCAGACTAAACTCATACCGATTTGGCAGTAGAGTTGCGGTCATTGGTTTATGCGTCGATCCTGTGACTTACTTTCGTTTTGGCTTGCCCCCACGTGTGCCATACGGACATCCAACTATGGGTAAGTGCCTTTCATAACTTAACTCTTATCAACATGGGTTTTCCATTGCATTGACAGTGGAGTTGCTTTTCCCAAAAATGTTTTTTTTTGTAGAAGATAGCAAGGTCGAAAATAAATACCTCACCCCAAAATTAAAATGCGGCAATGTCCTCGTTGCCAAAAGAAATTAAAATAGGTCATGCGATGGTCATAGAATGCTTGTAAAGAGAGTTTGAAAGAAAGCTAGCAAACCCCTAACTTTTAGAAATATTTCATGAGGTGACTATTTGAAGACTAAGTTGACCCTAGTGTATACGAAAAAAATAGAAGCATATTTATCATCATTGAAATCATACTTGGATAAAAAAATGAATGCTGTAACTCACTAAATTTATCTATGTCAAATGATTGCGGTGATTAAAGAGGATGTGGTGATAAATTTTGAAAACTAAAATGCAATGTGATAGCACAAAAATTGGAAATAAAGATAAGGAAGATTACACCGCCCAAATTTTGCGCTGTCGCCCGCATTGTATTGACACATTCATCTTTGCAGCAATCACTCTATGTTGGGTTGCGGTGATGGAATAAGATAAGCGTTTCTTCGCGTAATATTACCACAATCCAGTGCCTCGATCGTTGTAAGAAAAACAAACAGAGGGTCAAATTATTTTAAACAAAATAAAAATCATCATCCTAATTTTTTTTTTTTTTGTAGAAACGATAGTGGTAGTAAAGTAAGGATAAATTAGAATTGAAAAGATAGTGAAAATTCTTAGTAGTGGAGAAAAGAGTTAAAGACTTGAGGTTTCCCAAATTTTGCGTCCCTGATAGGTTGCGATCATTTGATAATGTAGGGACCACCTACTTCCTTCTTCATTCAAAGTCTCTTAGTTCCATGGAGTCGACTTAGCGATGTCAGTCTTCTCTATGGTATGCCTTTACTTGCTGTCCATTGAATTTGAATATGTTGGTTCCATCATCATTTGATAATTCCATCGCGCCATGCGGAAGTACTTGTCGAATTATGAACGGTTCGGACCAACGTGACTTTAGCTTTCCCGGGAAGAGTCACAGACGTGAATTGAAAAGCAAGACTTTCCGCCCGACTTGCAGGTTCTTACTGCATATGCGTTGATCATGCCAGCGCTTGGTGTGCTCTTTATAAATCTTCGCATTTTCATATGCGTTGTTCCTCCATTCTTCTAGCTTGACCAGTTGTATTTTCCACGCTTCCCCTGCTGTCTTCAAATCAAAATTCATTTTCTTGACCGCCCACAATGCTTTATACTCCAGCTCCAAAGGCAAATGACACACTTTGCCGAATACCAATGCATAGGGGGACATACCTATTGGCGTTTTAAATGCGGTCCGGTATGCCCACAACGCATCATCAAGCTTCATTGCCCAATCCTTCTGCGAAGGTTTGACTACCTTCTCAAGTATCAATTTAATTTCACAATTGGACACTTCAGCTTGGCCATTCGTTTGTGGATGGTATGCGATGGCCACTTTATGGAGAATATTGTACTTGCGCAGCAGCTCCTTGATATTGTGATTGACAAAGTGTGATTCTTCATCACTTATGATGGCACGAGGAGTGCCAAAACGAGTGAAAATATTTTTCTTCAGGAACTGGGAGACTATTGCCGCATCACTTGCGGCGCATGGAATTGCCTATACCCACTTGGAGACATAGTTGACGGCTAATAAAATATAGTGTTTACCATTTGGAGGGAATGGTCCCATGAAATCAATCCCCCAGACGTAAAATAATTCCAGCCCCAAGATAGTATTCATTGGCATTGCGTTCTTCCATGAAATGTTGTTGGTGCGTTGACACCGATCACATTTCATTGCGTAGTCAGCAGCATCCTTAAATAATGAAGGCCGAAAGAATCCACTTTGTAACACTTTGGCTACAGTATGTTGTCCTCCAAAGTGCCCTCCAAATGGCGAATCGTGGCACTGTGACAATATCCGTTGTTGAGCAATATCTGGTCTGCACCTCTCTTATACAGATTCGGTTCATCCCAATAATAGTGTCTGCATTCATTCTTGAGCTTCTTCTGTTGATGGTAGGTGTAATCTTCAGGAAATTATTTACAAACCAAATAATTAACGATGTCCGCATACCAGGGCAATTCTTCTATGTCAAATAGCTGTTCATCCGAAAACACGACACTCACTTCAGATTTATTGCGGTCAGCCTCAGGATTTTTCAGTCTGGACAAGTGATCCGCAACTTGATTCTCTGTCCCCTTCCGATCAATTATCTCGATATCAAATTCTTGAAGGAGGAGAACTCATCTGATCAACCTTGGCTTTGCGTCCTTCTTTGTCATCAAATATTTGATTGCCGAGTGATCCATATGAATGACTACATTTGTTCCCAATAGATATGCCCGAAATTTTTCCAACGCAAAAATCACAGCCAAGAGTTCTTTTTCAGTGGTGGTATAATTGAGTTGAGCAGGGTTCAGAGTTTTACTCACATATGCGATGGGGTGCAAAAAAGTTTTCTTTTTTTGCGCTAATGCGACTCCCATCGCATACCCGCTTGCGTCGCACATGATTTCGAACGACAGTGTCCAATCCGATGCAATCAAGACGGGCGCGTAATTAACGCATCTTTTAAAATTCGGAATGCGTTGAGGCAATTGTTTTCAAATTCAAAATTCCTGTCCGCCTCTAACAACGCACTCAGTGGTCGTGCTGTTTTGAAAAGTCCTTGATGAATCGTCTGTAAAATCTAGCATGCCCCAAGAAACTCCGCACAGCCTTCACGCTGGTTAGGGGTGGAAGCTTTTCAATTGCGTCGATCTTTTCTTTGTCTACCTTCAACCCTTCTCAGGAGACCTTGTGTCCCAACACTATAGCCTCTTTCACCATGAAGTGACATTTTTCCCAGTTGAGTACCAGGTTCGTCTCTTCACATCTTTTCAGAATTTTCTCCAAATTGGTCAAACAGACTTCATAAGTGTTCCCATAAACGGAGAAGTCATCCATAAATATTTCCACTGAGTTCTCGAGATAATCTGAAAAGATCGCCATCATGCACCTTTGGAACGTGCTTGGCGCATTGCAGAGGCCAAACGACATGTGGCGAAAAGCGAATGTCCCATATAGGCAGGTGAATGTGGTCTTGTCTTGGTCTTCAGGAGCTATCATGATTTGATTGTACTCGGCATATCCATCTAAAAAGTAATAAAAGTCATTCCCTACTAGTCTGTCTAGCATTTGATCAATGAATGGCAGAGGGAAGTGATCTTTCTTTGTGGCCGCATTCAATTTGCGATAGTCCATGCAGATGCGCCATCCAGTGATGGTTCTTTACGGTATTAATTCATTGTTCTCATTGAAGACTACCATCATTTCTCCCTTCTTTGGCACACATTGCACGGGTTTGAAAAGAGTTTGAAAAGATTTGATAAATGGGAAATACGATGAATATGCGGTGAACGGGTTGAGAAAGGTTTCGGCTAATACTCCCTAGAATGCGTTCATGCTTTGCGATCATGCAACATGCATACAATAGTAAACCACCTCTCGGCGAATGTTTGCGAGGACAATCAATGCAAAGTCTTGCGATGAAGTTACGCTCGACCAATGTATTCCTATGATCACAATCTCTGTATTGCGTTAACACATATTCTGCATAAAAATGTAAAGATCAACTGCTCTTATGCGCTGGACGCATGCAACTGCAATATTATAGAATTTATGCTTAATGGACGCAATTTAACATATTTCATCAACGCAATCCAACATGGTTTAAGAACTTAGTATTATGATAACGTGCATTTCTGCCCGTTATCAGTGTTCTGGAAACCTTTGACCATGTTACTAAGGTTAGGATATCATGTTTATGGATGGTGCGAAATCTGATTTTTGAATGTTGCATGATTAGACTGTTGGTGACTGTTAGTGTTCTTATTGAGCTGTGTACATCGCATATTTGTGAACCTTTGAGTTCACATCTAATGATTATGTTTCGGTGTCCCTAGGGGATCACCACCTATGCTTATGATTGTGACCCTCCGGGATCATAAATTAAGAAAGCGTGCCTTCGGGTTCGCCCCTTGCACTTATACCTTTGCATATGCATATGATACATGATGCGCACATGTGCCTCGATAGGCAGGCTAATGGTCACCAAGTTGGTATAATAGTGGGACACTTACTAAGTATTTTTATACTCACCATTTCTTATGATATGTTTTTCAAGTAAGATCAAGGACAGATCGATG
The DNA here is from genome assembly GCF_009727055.1 of Benincasa hispida. Classification (NCBI taxonomy): domain Eukaryota; kingdom Viridiplantae; phylum Streptophyta; class Magnoliopsida; order Cucurbitales; family Cucurbitaceae; genus Benincasa; species Benincasa hispida. Next base: position 43,628,000 of record NC_052358.1, read on the forward strand.
AATGACAAAAAGAATCCATAACCATGCCATTGGAACCAGACAGAAGCTTCCGCACATGTCTTTCATATTTCTCATGTTATAGTCGTTAACAGTCAAATGTTTGTTGTTTTAAATTATGTTTCTTAATTAAATTTTACGTTTTTTGGGGACCCCGATCAAAGATTTATAGTTATTTGAATTTTTGTAAAAGTAATTTATTTTATGAAATTCTATTGGTTTTAGTCATAATTTGTAAAGAGTCGTTAGAGATTATGCATACATGTAGTAACGGTCCAATTCCAATCCTAGAAAGTCGGGTCGTTATAATTGGTCAATGTGACCATTTTGTAGTATTTTTCCCCCCTAAATGAGAAGGTACTATGCTTGGTATCATAGAACTTATAACATCTGGACAACTAGGACTGGAAAGAGTAATACAAACATCCAAAAAATTCTTCCATATTTGATTTCTCCCCTTGAAGAGAATTTTGGGGAAAATAGGGTTGATTTTCTAGGAAAGACACATTCAAATTGACAAAGAGTTTTTTTGTTAGAGGATCAAAACATTTAAAACCTTTCTAAGTTGAAGATTTGTTCCTAGGTATAATGTGAAGGAACTTGTTTTACAAGGAGATCCTTGAGCGGAAGCGGGTCGTCCAAATTCCATTTTTTTTAAACTAAATTTACAATAAACATTCAAGATATGCATTCATAAACAAATTACAGCTTGCTTTTTACAAAGGAAAAGGATTCAAGAGATATCACCTTTGAAGAACCTTTCTTCTTGTAATTCCCTCGAACAGTCACGAACTCGAACACAACAACAAGACTTTCTTCAAGAACTTCTCGAACCAAAAGGAGACACAACCACAGTGAGCCTTTGGTATTCTCAAGGTGAGAACCCAAGAGTGGTGGGCTCTGACTATTTTGGTTAGGAGGGTTTGTTTGAGTTTGAAAATAAATGCATAACCTATGGTGGGTTTTAAAACTATATGACATACATTATAGCATATAAAATAAACATACATCACATGTATATTTAATTAAAGTTGATGGATCGGGATAAACAATCTCAAAACCAAGAATTAAAAAAGAAGGCTAATCCATTACAAAATTGAGTCCACCGGTTCGGAACAAGTG
>NC_052358.1:43630403-43675640 GCF_009727055.1 Benincasa hispida
ATTTAACAACTATGAATCACATTCATAGAAAATATATTTGAATCTCATCCAAATATTTATTTCCTCCAAATAAACTATAATGTATCAAATACATTATAACAATTATATCATATATAATTGAATCAATTTAATTATATCATATATAATTAAATTCCCTCTTATTAATTTGAACAATTCAAATTAACCTAAACACTGATTCTCAACTAAATCCTTTTGAGCTACCAAAGGGACTTTATGGACCTGCAGCTTGAAGCTCTAACGGTATGTGAATAATTAATTAAACTCTTTAATTATGTTATCCATCATTCGTTAACTGTCGAGCACTCCACTAAAGACCGACAGCTGCACTCTTCGCACTACAGATATATTTATGTGTCCATTGGATATAATCAATCAACAATACAAGGACCCTTCACAAATTGCTCGTAAGTACGGCTTGGCCAAATTACCATTTTGCCCCTATAGTTACATCTAACTCTTTAAGTACCACTGATCCCTCTAATGAACAATAGATTATAGTTCTACTATGACTAAACACCTCTCAGGTTAGGATAAAGTGTGGCGCCACATTGTTCAAAACCCAGAATCAACCCTTAAGGGAACAATTTATCTACTTACCCCTGTTTCATAGAAAGAGTGAATTCCATCTTGCTCCCCAATCAGACGAATCCTTAAAATGGTAGGCTTGTTGAGTCGACGATCTGGCCACTCTCACCCATACAAATCAAAGCACCACCCTCATAGGCAGGAGTTCACAACTCACTTAGGATTCAGGTAATGCTACCTATGGTCATTTTGGTGAAATGAAAGTCTTTTTTATGAACGGTTTTATATAATGAGACTAAACATTTTGTGGTTCGGTCTTATACAAACTTCTTTGTATAGAATATTTGTATAGAATATCCCCGCTCATATGTCTAATATATGAATGATCAAGATCAGATCATTTGTAGCATTTTACAACAATTGTAACACCTACAAAGCGAGCCATACTCGTAGTGTCACCAGGATAAGGTACCCAGCCTTATCCATATACTACAGACCATTCAGGCTATCAATTAAACATGATCCACCTGTATGTCTCCACATACATGTTTAAGTTACAACAATAACCTTGGATGTTAGTTTAAAGATTTTTGGTTAATACAACTAAAATATCTCATATTTTATAGACAAAGTGAATAAAATATCATATATTATTAATCACATAAAAGTTTGTTCATACAAAGTTTACAAACTATAGGACCTTATGATATTTAGGGCATCAACCCCAACATAATGTATGCCCTAGTTTATTATTTTGTATTATTTACTTTGTTCTATGTTTTATATTGTACATCCCACTAGCTTTAGGACAAGTGGGAGATTGTTGCGGTTGATGCCCTAAATCTTGTGCGCTTCGTATTTTGTAAATTATTTGTACACAAATTATTTATTAAATAAAATAAAATGTTATTTTATTCGGCATTTAGTTTGCATTAACCTACTCAAATAAATTAAGACTAAAGTTATTTTATGTAACTTAAACCTGTATTTGATGGACATATAAGTGGATCATGTTTAAGTAATAACCTAAACGGTTTGTAGTATATGGATAATGTTGGGTGTCTTATCTTGTCTGAGTGGGGAGCTGGGACACAGCTACACGAGATGAAATTTACTCATTCCCGTTTTGAGGCTAAGTGGATCATGTTTAAGTAATAACCTAAACGACATGATCCACTTGTATGTCACCACATACATGCTTAAGTTACATACAGATAACCAGAGATTTTATGTTTATTGGTTTGTGGTAAAGAAAATAAAACATGCAACTGAGCAAAATACAAGATGTGAAGTATCATATACTATACAATACAAGCGTTCGTATAAACTGTTTACAAACTACAGGACTCGAGACTTTAGGACATCAACCCCAACAATCTCCCACTTGTCCTAAAGCGAAGTGGGGTGTACATAAAACTAGTACAAAACAATAAACTAGGTCATAAAAGCCCAATACAAGAAAATTTCCCACTTGCCCTAGTCCAGCAGCGGGCGATCCTGTAGACCCATGCTCCGTAGGTGACCCTCAAATAATGTAGCCATGAGAGCCTTCATAAATGGGTCAGCAACATTGTGCTCCGAAGCGATTTTCGTGACGATCACGTTCCCTCGATGCACTATCTCGCGGATCAGATGATACTTCCCCTCTATGTGTTTGTCGCGCCTATGACTCCTCGGCTCTTTGGAGTTCGCCACTACCCCACTATTATCACAATATAGGGTAATGGGCCTAGACATATCTGGAACAACTTTCAGTTCTATCAAGAACTTTCTGAGCCAGACGGCCTCCTTAGCAGCTTCGCAAGCCGCTACGTACTTCGCCTCCATAGTGGAGTCGGCGACGCACCCGCTTAGTGCTTCGTCACACTATAGCTCCTCTGTTAAGAGTAAAGAATGACCCTGATGTGAATTTGCGAGAATCCTTATCAGTCTAAAAGTCAAAATTCGTGTATCTTGTAAGGATCAAATCCCTAGAACCATACACGAGCATGTAGTCTCTCGTTCTCCGAAGATACTTGAGGATGTTCTTCACTGCAGTCCAGTGACCCTGGCCTGGGTTAGACTGATACCTACTGACTATGCCCACAGCGTAGCAGATGTCTGGACGTGTACAGAGCATCACATACATCAAACTGCCAACGGCAGACACATATATGACCCGTCTCATCTCCTCAACCTCTTGAGGCGTCTTAGGACACATGTCCTTAGACAAAGTGACTCCATGTCTGAATGATATTAGGCCCCTCTTGGAGTCCTGCATCGAGTACTTGAGCAACATCTTGTCAATGTACGATGCCTGAGACAGTGCTAGCACTTTGTTCTTACGATCCTGAAAGATTTGTATACCTAGAACAAACTGAGCCTCTCCCAAATCTTTCATTTTGAATTGGGTCGCTAGCCAAATCTTAACTGCAATCAGTAGACTGACATCACTCCCGATGAGTAGTATATCGTCTACGTACAACACTAAAAAGACTACTGAATCGTTGATGATCTTCTTGTAGACACAAGGTTTATCAACATTTTTGTCAAAGCCATATGACTTGATCATAGTATCAAACTGTATATTCCAAAATCGAGACACCTGTTTCAGCCCATAAATGAACCGATTCAGTTTGCAAACTTTTTGCTCTTGACCTTGGACAATGAATCCCTCGGGTTGCACCATGTAAATGGTCTCCTCAAGATTGTCATTCAAAAAGGTCGTCTTGACGTCCATTTATCAGATCTCATAATTATAATAAGCTGCAATGGACAGGAGGATGTGAATCGACTTTAACATGGCAACAGGCGAGAAAGTCTCCTCATAGTCGACTCCCTCTACATGGGTATAACCCTTTGCCACAAGTCGAGCCTTGAAAATCTGTACCTTCCCATCAGCACCCTGTTTGCGCATGTAGATCCATTTACAACATATAGGTCTTACCCCATCAGGCTGATCTACAAGATCTCATACTGAGTTAAAGTACATCGACTCCATTGATAATGGGCAGAAATGTACGTTATCATAGTACTAAGTTCTTAAAAAATGTTGGATTGCGTTGATGAAATATGTTAAGTTGGGTCCATTAAGCATAAATTCTATAATATTGCGGTCGCATGTGTCCAACGTATTAGAGCAGTTGATCTTTACATTTTTGTGTAGAATATGCTTTAACGTAATGCAGAGATTACGATCATAGGAATACATTGGTCGAGCGCAACTTCACCGCAAGACTTTGCGATGATCGTGCTCGCAAACATTCGTATAAGAAGAATCACCACAACTTGGTCAGCGCAACATGGTGGGTGCATCCAGGTGAAAGGATAATTAAGAGCGATAGGACAAAAAGCTGACAACAGTCGGATCCAAATTAAGTTGACAGTCGATAACGTCACAAAGTACATTCAGCTTTATCGGTGACAATTATCCGATGCATCAGTCAGGATTAAAGTTGTCCCATCTGTACAATCGGGAGAGAGAATGCGCCTTTCACCATGGAAACTCTATAAATAGCAAGTGCATTCTTCAGAGATGGAGTTAAGCAGTCGATTACTTCATCACTTCATAAGTTCACACATCTGTCCATAGTTTTTTTTCATTTTAGGGCGGACGCGAGGAAGAAGGTGTGCCAGTAGATCATTCCGGTAAGCTTGGGAAAGCACCGGAAGCTCCAAGACAGAGAGAGGGTCGACGCCTGTGGAAGCGGGAACATTTATAGATCAGAATAGGGATTCAATGTAAAAATCCTCGACCAGCAAGGAATTGCTACCAGACTTTCTACCTTTACTTTCCATTGTCATTTTGTACTCAACTCAGTTATAAGAATGGAATGTCTTTCTCTATATTTGTTCACTCTTTGTTATTTAGGCATGAGTAGCTAAATTAGTTGAATGGGTTGAGAAATAGTAGCTAGCATAACGAGGGAATTTTTATCTTTGCGATTATCTTGTTTATGTATGCTTCATTCGTCTATTAGAGATACTCGGGAGGGTAGTCTAAAGACAGGATCTAGACTTGGGAAGGTCAGATCAGAATCTAGGTTTGAAAGAACCAGATTAGAACGCATAAATGGGAGATAGGCACTTACGAATGAGCACTATTTGTTATTAACACATCGCATGCATCTTAGCAATAAGATATGATTGTATGCGGTCACCTTACTTTCATGCATTTTGCATCAACGCATGATAAGAGTAGAGACTTAAGGATAAGCTCTATGGACATTTTGCATTCAACACATGCGTCCTAGACTTAGGAGCATCGCATTTACATTGGAAAATGACTTGTTGTGCATGGTAGTAACATAATCGCGAGGTCTGACACATTCCCAAGTGACGCTAGCTAAAAAATCTTCTTAACCCGTTCATCGCATACTCATTGCATCTATCAACGCAACTTTCGTTTCTCAAATCCGCCGCATTTATTCATTTCTTTTTAATCAACACAATCAACAACTAAACACTTTAATTATTTTCTCGGTTATCGCAAAGTTTTCATAAAAAAAATTATCAATGGCAAGCTCTTCAACAACTCTTGTTGAAGTTTCAGTAGTTTCATTGGAAAGCTCATGCAACACGACTTTACTTCGTGGACTGTGCTCCCTTATATGATCCTCCTCTAGGAAAGTAGCGTTTGTTGAAACAAACACCCTATTTTCCGTCGGGTCATAAAAATAACCCCCTCGTGTATCTTTGGGGAAGCCTACAAAGAGACATAACCTTGACCGTGGTTCCAACTTCTTGGGATTAGCCTCAAGCACATGTGCAGGGCAACCTCAAATGTGGAAGTGACGTAAACTAGCTTTATGCCCGTTCCACAACTCCGGAGGTGTTCTCGCAACACTCTTGGAGGGAACACAGTTGAGTATGTATACCACAGTCTCCACTGCGAAATCCCAAAACGAGTCCGGTAAGGAAGCGTAACTCATCATCGAACGAACCATGAACAACAGGGTTCTATTTCTCCTCTATTCTACACCATTCTTCTGAGGTGTACCCGGTGCTGAGAGTTGGGAAACGATTCCATGGTCTATCAAATAGTCCTGGATTGCTGAGTCCAAAAACTCTCCACCTCGATACGATCGAAGTGTTTTAATCCGTCTATCCAATGCATTTTCAACTTCAGCCTTGAACTCTTTGAACTTTTCAAAGGATTCAGACTTCCGTTGCATAAGATAAACATACCCGTACCTGGAGTAATCATCAGTAAAACTACTAAAATACTCATAGCCACCTCGGGCTCGCACATTCATAGGACCAAAAAGGTTAGAATGTATTAACTCAAGAGACTTCTTGGCTCTATAACCTTTTCCAGTAAAAGGTCGTTTAGTCATCTTACCTTCAAGGCAAGACTCGCACACTGGTAAAGAATTTTCTTCTAACTCACTTAGAAGTCCATTCTTCACCAATCTCTCAATCCTATTAAAATTGATGTGACCTAAACGTAGATGCCAAAGTTGGGCATTTTCTTTTGGAGAAATACGTCGACATTTTGTTTGAGTTACGATAGTTCTAGACAATTAAGTATTATGGAGGGAATTAATGGCTAACAGCCTTAGCACATATAAATTAGATTCCAGATTTGCAGTACAAATAAAAGTACCATCTTTATGAATAAATGCTTTATCCACATTAAAAGAGACATATATTTACATTGCAATAAACACTTTACAGAAATTAGGTTCCTCTTAAGTTCGAGAACAATATATACATCATTCAAAACAAGAAACCTATTCTGTAAAGCTAACTGAAGCCCTCTCACTACCACAGCTGAGTCGACGTGTCCGGTGCCTACTCGCATCATCATCTCACCAGCCTCCAGCTGTCGCCAAGATCTAATCCCTTGAAAAGAAGAACAAATATGGTTAGTGGCGCTCGAATCAATTATCCAGGCAGAATCATCATTCTCCACTAAACAAGTTTATCACATTTACCTTTATCGGCCTTGACCTTAGCCTTGGCTGCTTTCTTCTCTTTCAGATAGCGAGGACAGTTCCTCTTCCTGTGTCCATCTTGGTTGCAGTGGAAACATTTTCCCTTTTCAACCGGTGGACGCCTCCTTGGGGTGACAAGTGGTGGGTTAGCAGGCGTCTTCCCTTTTCCCTTACCACCCTTCTTCTTCTTCCTCTTTGCAGAGTTAGAAGTAGAAGGTGCAGACTTCGTAACTGAGGTTGAACCTCTATGGAACGTCCTGGAGGATGAAGCAACATTTGTCTCACCCTTCTTTCTCTCTTTACTTTTCAGTAAATATTTGTAGGTCTGAAACTCATTAAGGAAAGTTGTAAGGTTATATTTCACTTTGTTAAGAATCACATTGCTAACAAAGTGCAGGAAGCTCTCTGGTAAAGAATGCAGGATTATACTAACCTGGCTGCCCTCATCGATAGTAGACCCATTCAACTCTGCCACATTAAAGTGGACCATCATGTTAAGCACATGTTCATGAACAAAGGTGCCTTCTTCCATTTCGGAGTTGAATATATATTTAAGAGCTTCATGCATAAGTTTTTCAGACGGTTGTCCAAATATCCCCCACAGGGACTCCATGATCTCACGCGCTGAGACTATAGGCTCATGTTTCTTGGCCAAGACTTCAGAAAGACTTACGAAGATGTAGGCTCAAGCCTTCTCATTCGCCCTTGTCCATCGCTCGTATGCCTTCCAAACATTTTGAGCGGCATTTGGAGCTGGAATAAGAGGACGGGCCTCCGTGAGAGCAAACATGAGATCCTCGATGATTAAGATCATCATGATCATATGTTTCCATGTTGCGAAATTATCGCCAGTTAGTTTTTCAGCACTTAACAAAGCCAAGGTGGCTGTTGCCATTTTGAAAAAAAGTTGTTGCTAAAAATACGAACAAACCTTTATTAGTTTTGCAAAATAGTTTCAAGTACCCTAAGTTATAGACTTCTATTTTGCAATGATGCCCCAGTGAGGCAGGACAAACATCACCGGTGGGGTGATCAGATGCCCCTTCGCTGGGATGAGACATTTTCAACCATTAGGCAGAACCAACTCTTGGAACTGAACCTAACAGCACCATTTTTCGGTCCAGAACTATTAACCTTTAACAATTCCATGTAAGTGTGACCCCTCGCTTTCGATGCCAGAATCCCGCTCTAATGAGCCCACCATAGGGAAGAAGCAGATTAGGACAAGAGACTAAGTTACCTTATCCTCTTATAGGATATCAAATAAAGAAATGCGCAAAACTGTCATCCTTTAGGGGGACACTCCTAGGGTGCCTCGAGGCGTTGCGCAGTAACTTTATTCAACCTAACGTGGGAGACCGAGGGATATGCTGTCACACTTCCCACTCCTACTTACTATGAACACTCTGTCCGTCCACCTTAATATTGACCTACCCAAACACCATCCGTTAGGGGGACACGCCAAAGGTGCCTTGAGGTCGAGGGTAGATCTCACGGTGTGGACTATTTAGGAGAAACGTAAAAGGTTTAAATGAAACATCTTATGCCCCAAATACCTCCCACTGAATGTTCTACCTAGGGGTTTATTAACCTAGACAATCTGGCTACTGATTTTAGTCTAAGTCGTCTTTTTAAACTCTGCTCATAAACAATGTTTGTCTATGAAATATAAACAAGTTCAAGTAGTCACATTTAAATACTTTAATGGACTGTCCTTAACTTGCATGCATGCATCAAATCTATCTAATTTACCTTTCCAGGTAAGTTCCTAGGTATAAATGCATTACGATTCCGTTAACTTAAATACCCCAGCCTAGACAGAACCCGCCTTAGACAAAAGGTCCTTATAGATAGATTTGCTACACTTTAACCTTTTATTAGTCAATTTAATCCTATTAAACTGAGTAAAAGAGGCCTTAGGGTTGCTAATCATATTAGAACCGTGATCTTAGGTCTATGTGATCCAAGTTTTAAACATTTTAAAACATGAATTAAATCTAAGTTAGCATGCATGTCTTTCTTAAAAAGAAACAACTAAAAAAACCATTGCACACAATAAGGTGTTTATAACGCTTATAAAGTAACCTATGTGTCATGCTTCATGCAATGTCTAGTCATTACTATACATAACTTTTATATAAAGCATAATAACCAAGAAAACATGCTATCATTCACCATTATATTATAACAATTATAATATAAAGATGATGCATGTCATTGCTTTTTATGCATGCATAAATATAACTCTTATATTATATGATGCATGAGCATGCTCTTACATAATAAAATCATGCTTTTCTAAATTATAACAATTACAATAAAGAGATGATGCATGACCAATGCATAACCTAAGGTGGGATTTACTATATGTTCATACCATATGACATATAAAAAATCATACATCACATGTAGTTAATAAAGGATTAATGGACCGGGATGAGCCTTTACTAAAATCGGAATGAAATAACCCTATCTATTGCATTTTTCATCGAGTGAACCGGTTCACAGGCGAACCGAGTCTTGAATCGCCAAGAGAACTCCATCGTGTAGTAAACGTCGAAGGTAGACGATCGCCCAGCGTGCACTAGACGATAGACGCAAAAACTAAACGATCGAGTAGATGACTACGAGGCGGTGAAGTCTGATCGCTTAACGCAGCGACAGGTAAACGATTTACCTTGCGTTACTAAGCGATCGTTTAGTCAGTTATTAAGCAATGAAGCTTGCTGAGCTAAACGATCGTCTAGTGTGTGTGCGCGTTAAACGATACGTGAGTATCCCATCGTCTACACAACCTGATACTCAGTGACCGCTTACCCCATCCTCTACATGACGCGATCAACCCTTGATCATCTCCTTCCTCAAAGAACTTCAACGCTTTCTCTGATCTTCTTCACGAACAACTCATGACTTAAACAGACTTTGAATTACAGACTCGATAACGATTATTAATGCCCAAAAACGTAGAGGCCTTTCCAAACAACTGCAAATGTAAAAGAATTAAATCAAATCGAGGCTTACATCCACGAAAACATCCATTAATCCGCACATCCACAGCAATTTAACAAATTTAAATAGAGTAGACATACACCCACCAAGAATGTATATGTAATTCATTGCAACAATGAAATTGGAATATCAGAACCTAGCTCTGATACCAATTGAAGGATCTCTTAATGAAGAGCATCCATGAGTGCGTTCGGATCTTTCCAATTTCACCGTGACTGAAATACAACATATACATTCTAACATATAGTTATGCAAACAAACAGTAATTAACGGCATGATTTGAACACTAAAGAATAAGGGAAAGAGTTCTCATACTAGTTGAAGATGCTCTTCAAGCTTTCAAACTCAAATGCAGCAAAAGACCTCTACGTGATCTCTATCGCCCAGCAAACAAGTCGTTTACAGCAGCATGAACTATCACGAACAAGTGAATGCAGCGGGGACAACACCACTAACAGGAGCCCTTGGTATTCTCGAATTGAGAATCCAAAGTGTGGTCTTTGGTGAGTTTGGCAGAGGTAGGAGAAAGAACAAATCGAGTAGACGATAAGTAAGTAGAAGAGAAAAGGAAGTTATTGTATAGCTAAACGTTTATCGTTTAGAAGAAGCTACACGATCGTGTAGGTTTTACTAAGTGGTCGTTTAGTAAAAGGTGGACGATCATTTCTAAAAACACGGCACACTATGCAATCATTTAGGAAAGCTAAATGATTGTTTAAGGACTAGTGTGTGGTCGTTTAAGCGCGAGGTGTATGATTGTTTAGGCGCTGAGTGACTATTGTATAGGTTCTCGACTTATGCGATCGTTTACGTTTCCACACCGATGCAAAAAAATTTTGAACCTTTGTAAAATGAAACTAATTTTCATTTTATTCTTCAGTTACCATAATCAAAGCGGCTGCTCCCATTAACGCACGTCCGAGAGAAATTTTAGGCCAATTATCATATAATTAACCAATTTAATAATTAATAAATATAATCATATTATATTCTTACCCTATAGCTTGATATATATATCTGCTATATAATTTCTCCTTTACTTGATATAAATCATATTTATATTTAATTCCTCCAAAATAATGTATCTCATACATTTAACCAATTATATCATATATAATTAACCAGTCCAATTATATCATATATAATCGAACTTCCTCTTGTCAATTTGAACATTTCAAATTAACTCAAACACTGATTCTCGACTTTATCCAAGCTACCCAGGGACCTAATGGGCCTATGGCTTAAAGCTCCAATGGTCTGTGAATAGCTGACTTAACTCTTTAGCCACGAGATCCACCATCTGTTAACTGTCAGGCATTCCACTAAAGACAACAGGTTAACTCTCTTACCACAGATATATTTATGTGTCCATCAGATATAACCATCATGAGTACGATGACCCTTCACAGATGCTCGTAAGTATAGTTGGGCCAATTTACCATTTTGCCCCTGTAGTTACATCTCACTCCTTGAGTACCACTGATTCCTCTAATGAACAATAAATATAGTCCAACTAGTGTGAACACCTCTCGGGCCAAGAGAAGGTGTGTGGCACCACATCGTTCAAGTCTTGGAATTAGCCCTTAAGGGAGCTATCTATCTACTTACCCCTGCCTTGGGGAATGAGTGAATTCCATCTTGTGTAGCTGAGTTCCCAGCTCCCAAATCAGATGAATCCCCAAAATGGTAGGTTTGAATCGGTGACCTGGCCACTCGCACCCATACAAATCAAAGGACTGCCCTTAATGGCAGGAGTTCCCAGCTCACTCAGGATTGAGGTCATATTACCTATGGTCATCCTAGTGAAGTGAAGTCTCTATCATGAACAGTGTTATATAACGAGATGTTAACACTTCGTGGTCAGGTCTTATACAAACTTTTTGTATAGGACGCTCCCGTTCGCATGTCCCCAACACGAATGATCAGAATCAGACCATTTGTGACAAATCACAACATTTGTGACCATTCCACAAAGCGGTCCGCATCCGTAGTGTTACCAGGATAAGGTTTCCCTCCTATATCCATATACTACAAATCATTTTGGTTATCACTCAATACATGATCCACTTGTATGTCACCACATACATGCTTAAGTTACATAAAGATAACCAAGGATTTTATGTTTATTGGTTTATGGTAAAGCAAATAAAATATGCAACTGAGCAAAATACAAGATGTCAAATAAAATATCATATATTACACAATACAAGCGTTCGTACAAACTGTTTACAAATTACAGGACTCGAGACTTTAGGGCATCAACCCCAACAAAAGGGTAAAACAGTAATTTGACCCAACTATAGTTACGAGCAATTCATAAAGGATCAATTCACTGTTGATTGGTTATATCTATGGACACAGAAATATATCTACAGTTCGAAGAGTGCAGTTTTCGGTCTTTAGTGGAGTGATCAACATTAATAAATGTTGATTAATTTAATTGAAGAGTTTAATCAATTAATCTTGTATCATTAGAGCTTTTAATCTGTAAGTTCACAAGGTCCCTTGCTAGCTCACGAAGGATAAATCAAGGAATAATTCTTTTTGGAATAATTTGAATTGTTCAAATTATTAGGGAATTAAAGGTGTTGCTTATATTAATATGATTAATATATAGTATAGTGTGAATTGATACATTATAGTATATAGTTAATTATAAATATGATTTATAATTAAAACTATATAATATGTGAGAGAGAGATATTTGAATAAGATTCAAATATTATTTATATGAATAAGATTTATATGAATACTATAGGTTAAAATTAATGTGAATAACATTCATATTAAAACTATAGTTTATAAGTGAGAGTTGCATTTTAATGTGATTAAGATGTATAATATATGGTTCATTAATTAACCATATATTTTATATATTATATTGTTAATATTGTATTATTATTAATATTTTATTAATAGTGTGCACTGCTGGGGTTGATGCCCTAAATCTCATGATCCATTAGTTTATAATTGTATTGTACAAACTTTTTATTTATCTAATAAAATATGAGGTATTTTATTTGACTTTTAGTTGCATTAACTCACAAAAACCAATAAACTAAGATCCAGGCTTTTCTTCTGTAACTTAAACATGTATGTGGAGACATACAGATGGATCATATTTAAGTGGTAACCTAAACGGTCTGTAGTGGATGGATAAGGTTGGGGACCTTATCTTGGTGACACTACAAATACGGCCTGCTTTGTAGTTGTTACAATTGTTGTAAAGTGCTACAAATGATCCGATCCTGATCATTCATGTGGAGACATGTGAGTAAGGTATTCTATATAAAGAGTTTATATAAGACTGAATCACAAAATGAATAGTCTCTCTGTATAACACTGTTGCTAAAAGAGACTTTACATTTCATTAGGATGACCATAGGTGACTTGACTTGAATCCTGAGTAAGTTGTGAACTCATGCTTATGAAAGCGGTTCTTTGATTTGTATGGGTGAGAGTGGCCACTTTCGCTGACTCAATATGCCTACCATTTTAAGGATTTTCCTGATTGATTATATCCAATGGACATAGAAATTAATATATAGTGCGAAGAGTGCAGTTGTCGGTCTTTAGTGGAGTTACCAACAATTAATGGAAGTTGATTAATTCAATTAAATAGTTTAATTAATTAATCAAGTACCATTGGAGCTTCTATCTATAGATCCATAAGACCCCCTCATTAGCTCAATTGGGATTAAAAAGAATCGAATCCATTTGGATTCATTTGGATTATTTAAACTATAAGATATAATTAATATAAAATTATTTATATGAGATATAAAAATATAAAGTTTTATTTGAGAGAAAATTAATATTTGAATATGGTTCAAATATTAAAATTAACATGCATTTGATTCATATTAAATACTATAGGTTAAATGAAAAAAAATATTAAATTATAGGTTATATGACGATCATCGTCGTTTTGTCTTTTCCGATAGGCGTCATCAGCCTGAACATTTCTTATTTAGCGTTAAAAAAAAATGAGTCTTGAGAGAATTCAGTTGTTGACAAGGAAACTACATGGGATAGAAATCTCGGTGCTTACTTTATAGATTTGGTAGGTAGAGTTTTTCCTTATCTTTCTACTATTTCTATCCTTATGTTGGAGTGATGAAAGAAAGTCATATGTATATGGTGCCCTCATACAATAGCTAACTTCCCAAAGTTGAGTTTCACCTCTCTCCTTTTTGCTTGAGATCTCGGAGGTTGTGTAGCTTGGGGGCAATTCAAAGACTTGAAAATCGGTGTAGTTCAAAACAAAGAACTAGTGATGGTTTGAATCCCTCTCTCTTCTTTTGCTCGGTGAATAGATTTGTTTCTTTATTTTATTGGTTTTACTCGGCTCAGTATCATAAAAGGGAATGACTCGACTATGTGTAATAGTCGAGCCAAAATAGGAAGAAAAAAAAAGAAAAAAAAATTAGATAGAAATGAAGAAAGTAAAAAAAACAAAAAATCCGGGATTTCGACCATTTTTCGATTATTAATACAATATATAAGTGCCGCTACTACAAATAGCACTACACTCTTAATCATGAAATATCAATTTCTTGTTGAACCCTGTGAATTTCGTGAAAGTAGAATACTCCAAATTCGGGAGTCTTAAGAGTTTTATAAAATTTTCTTGATGGAAAAAGAATGTGAATGAAAGACCTCGGGTCTATGAATCTAAGAAATAGTGAGAATTAGAAAATCTAGGATTTGAATTGCCTCCTAAATTGCATTGATTTATCCTAAAGATTTCATTTCAAGTGGAATTTGGTTATTCACTATGCATGAGGATCCTTGCTAAGCATTCATGGCTAAATGGTTAAAGCGCCCAACCCATAATTGGCGAACGAGTAGGTTCAATTCCTATTGGATGCACGCCGATGGACCCTCCAATAAGCCTATTGGAATTGGCTCTGTATCGATGGAATCTCATCATCCATACATAATGAATTAATGTGATATATTCATATCATAACATATGAATAGTAAGAACTAGCATTCTTATTGAGACTCGAACTCTGAATCAAATATATAGTATTTACAGACAAAAGTCTTCGGTTATTGGGAAAAAAATAATAACTTCTAATGTTGAATCAGGATCAACTAGGACAAAAATAAAGCATTGGGTCGAACTCTTCATTGGTGTCAAGGTAATAGCTATGAATAGTCATCGACTCTTGGGAAAGGGTAGAAGAATGGGACTTATTATGGGACATAAAATGCATTACAGACGTATGATCATTACGCTTCAACTGGGTTATTCTATTCCACCTCTTAAATACAAAAAACTAAAATCAAAATACTTAGTACCATGGTGATACATTTATACAAAACTTATTCCCCGAGCACAAGCAATAGAGCCGTAAACAGTCATGTAAAATCCAATCCATGAAATAATTGGATCTCTGGACAACATCGTATTGGTAAACATCATAATGCCAGAGGAATCATTATCGCAAGGCATAGAGGGAAAGTTTTCATAAGTGTTTATACCATAAAACCAATTTTGGAATGAAAAAGACATATATGGTAGAATCGTAACTGTAAAATACAACCCTAATTGAAATGCATACATTTGTCTCACACACTATAGGGATGGTGAAAAAAGATATATTTTACATCCCAGAGGGGCTATAATTGGAGATACCATTGTTTTTGGTACATAAGTTCCTATATGGTACACGGTCGATTATGTTATGGACGAAGTCCTACTCACGAGGACCTGGTCAAATTGGGAGTAACCATAGATATTATTGGGAGAACTGGGTACTAAACTAACACTAAGAACTTTTCATACCGACGGAGTATTCACAAGGGGGACTGCAAAACATATAAGTGCTCCTTCTAATGGCAAAATAAAATTCAATGAGGCTTTGGTTCATCTCACACGTACACGCCATTGGCATCCTGTAACTATTGAGAGTGAGGATATTATACATAATGTCACTATTCTATGAAAAAGTTGACTTTTAGTTCAAAACAATCCATATGTAGAATCAGAACAAGTGATTGTTGATATTCGCGCGGGGACATACACTCTTAATTTAAAAGAGAGGGGTCGAATGCATATTTATTCTAACTCAGGGGGAGAAATGCATTGGAGTACCGACGATGTACCATGCACCCGAATTTACATATAGTAATATCCATCTCTTACCAAAAACAAGTCATTTATAGATATTATCAGGAGGTTTGTGCGGATACTGTGGAGTACTTTTTTCACTCTACAAGGATCAAGATCAAATTAACGTTCATTCTCTTTCTGTCAAAAGAAGATATATTTCTAGCCTTTCATTAAATAATGATAAAGTGAGACAAAAATTTTATAGTCTGAATCTCTCTAGTAAAAACGAACACGGAATTCTTGATTATTCAGAACTTAATCCATTCCTAGTACGGATCAATATAATCTCACATATCTTGCTATTTTCCATGGTAATTCTGATTTATTGGCAAAGAGGTGAAGAAATGGATTCATCATTCAATTTGAATCACTTCAAGAACGAGAAAAAGAACTACCACCCCCTTCTGGTATTTCGATTGAAATACCCATAAATGGTCTTTTTCGTACATTATGAGGATGCCCTGAGTCATTTGGTTGTGACGCGTGTCTGTTAGTGAATCACAGCTTGACTTGCATGTGTTAAACTAAATCGCTTTCAAGCTTTGAATCAGTGATTTTGGGATATATGGACCCTCCTCGATCGGCTTGCTAGGCAGTCGAGCCACTTGTCATTTTCGATAGTGCAGGCACTCTCTACCCTTGCATTGACTGAGATTCATTCTTTTTTAGCCAAAGCGATCGGCCTGACTTTTCTAGAAGAAGTTGAGTACCTTCCAGTAACGGTGAACAAAGGTCCCATTGGGATTTCCCTTTTTTTTATTGCAGCAAATACTAAAATAGCTTTTGCCCTCCTTGGTGCACACCAAGATGCCAGCATGTGTTAAATGATATATAGGTTATGTTTTATATTAGATATAACATATGATTTTTTAATGATGTATACATACATACATACATATATAATATATATATATAAAGAAAAATCAATTTTGTTTAATTAAATAATTTAGTCATCAAGGAAGAGAGTTATTTGATAACTTTTTCCCTCCCCCATTATTCTCTCATTAACTAACATGTGAAAATGGGAGGAGTTGAATCTTTCATCTTTCTCTTGCATTCTAGTATAAATAGGTGTGCATTGCTCTCTTAAATTGTAGAATTTTATCCCTTACAAGTTAATCTTGAAGCCCACAAAACTCTCACTGATTCTCTACCCTTTGAGAATGCTGAGGTTGCCATGTGGTTGTGTTTGGGTTTTTTTAGATATTTTGCTACGTTATTCTGGTAGTTCAAGAGTTCGAAGGGAATTCGAAGAGTTCTTCACTTCGACAGGAATGTGAAGAGTTTCAGTCTTCAAAGGTGAGCAATCTTCTGATCTCCTCTTCCTTTTAATTTTTTGTGTGATGGCATGCTGAATTATATCAAATGTTTGCATTTATGTTCTTTTGTTTGATTATATGCTCTATAAAACAATTTTGGGATACTGACCCTTCCTGCACAGAGTGTCATCCACTCTTTCATGCACATATGGGAGGGAGTTATGGTAACTCCCCTCCCTCCTCTTACCTTAATCTATTGTGTTAACAGACAGAATACACACAACATGAAGAACACACAAAAATGCTCTCAGAAGAAAAAATCTCTCTTCCTCTCAAAAATCTCTCTGCATTTACCCTTCTTTGAAAACATTAAAGGAGACCATACTTCCGATTCATTGCTGAAGAATAGCAAAGACTCCCAGTGGTGGTATCAAAGGAAGATCGGTATTCTTGCTATCTTGTTCAAGGACGAAAGTTATTGTTCATGATTTCAGTGGAGGAGTGTGAAGAGAAATTCTCCAAGAGTAAGCATTTCTTCTTCTCTTCCTCTCAATTGATCAGCATGCCTATAGAGTTAATTTATTGTTTATCCTATAATTCCATGTTTGTTCTGTATACAAACTCATCTATATTTTTATATTCTCAAAATTGATCTACAAATATATGATATTCACACGCTTCCGCAAAAGAATTCCATTCCTTTGAGAGTAACCCAGAAAAATGCATTTAATAGCCCTATGATCAAATTTTGACCGAAGTGACCAAGTATGCAAACATAAGTAGTACACCCAAAAACTTTGAGGGGTAATTCAAAATATATGGGAAATGTTGGAAAAACAATTTTAAGACAGTCGATGAGAGTGTTGAAATTCAAGATCTTACTAGACATTCTATTAATTAGATAGGTAGCCGTGAGAACTGCTTCCCTCATAAATATTTTGGAACATGCATGGAAAACATTGCACATGTCAATTCAAGTAAATGTCTATTTTTCCTTTCAGCAATCCCATTTTGATGAGGAGTATCCTGGTATGTAGACAAATGAATAATTCCTTCGTCTTTTAAAGAATCACCAAAAACCTCATTAAAATACTCGGTTCCTTTATCAAAGTGTCAAATCACCGATTGACCTAAAAGCTTAAACTTATGGGTGAAGGTAAATTTAATTATGGGCTTTCGACATAAAACGCCTTAAAATAAGAGCTCTAACATTCATGTCTTGAACATTCCATTTTTTTACAAAAGGAGGTCTATTGGGTTTTGTTTTTCGACTAATGTTAGTGATTGTTTACAATTTAGGCCTTGGCCCACACACACACACATATATATAAAGTTTTGATTTACTCTTCCATTTCCCCTCTCTTCCTCCTCCCTCTCTTTTCTCCTTCCCAGCGGTGTGAGTTGCAGCTGGGAGACAGACGGCGTGGGGCGAATCGACAGCGCAATGTGAATCTTTCGGCATGGGGCAGATAGATTCGGTGCGAGGCAAGCATATCTGGCATAAGACGAATAGATAGTGTGGGGTTCTCGATGAAGACGGTCGACGACGCGGGCTGGTTTATATTGTACTGTCATATGGATACGGTTATATCGAAACTACTTTGTTTTTATCGATATGTACTGTGATATATATTCATTTTCGATATATACTGTGATATATATATTCAATTTTTAATTGAGACTTTCTATTTTATGATGTATACACTAATAACATTAAGTTCATTTATGATTTATATATTATAGAAGATAGTTTTGTTTATTTGAAAATGATGAGGTTTAAATTGAACTTGAATCAATCACATTAATCGAGAATTAACAATTTTTGTTAGGGAGCTTATGTTAAATTTGCTTAAATGGAATTTAGTCAATCTTACTAATATATTTCATATATTGGTTAGAATATTTGCAAACATCTAAACAATTATTTTAACGTATATTTAAAAATAACCATGAATCTAAACTATGGTATATATGAGATAATGATGTAAAATATAAACAAACTCAATTGACAAACTCGAATAAATCAGACCATCATATAAAAATTGCATTAGAATGACATATATATCAGACATCGACAAATATATTACAAGCACACAAGCAATACCTAATTAGGAGGGCATACATATCAGGATACATCGGATATATGTCAAATAAACAATAGAATATATTATATGAAAATAAATAGTTTTCAAAACAAACAATGGAATATATCACATAATATCAAAAATCAAATGTTAAATGCATTTTCTCTCTCCCATTCAAAATGGAAAAAAATTATATTAAATGTATTTTCTCTCTCTCTAATCAAAAATAGAAAAAAAATCATATTAAATATATTTTTCTCTCCATAATAAATGCATTTTTCTGTCCATCATTAAAGGAGCTACTTAATAGGGAAACATATATAAAAATCGAACAAAAAATAATTTTAAAAAAAGAGTAAAATTGTCTAAAAATAACATTAAAAGCATTTCTGGAACAAATTCGAATTTAAAGACAAATTTTAATATATGATGTTTTATGTAAAAATCTCTTTATATATCATTTTATATTTCCCTCACTTATGGATCTGAAATATGTAAAAGGACCAAACAAGTGAAAATTAATATCGAATGGAGAGGAAATAACATTGAAGAGTCTTGAACACAGGACTTCCCTAGATTACTTATTTTGGATCTTTTTTTTAAATAATGTTTTTTAATAAATAATGACAAAAATAGGGTTGGAGGGAAAGTATTCCCAAAAATAGATTTTTAAATCGTGTACCGAGTACACGATTAGCTCTAAATCGTGTACCAAGTACACGAGTCCCTGTCCATCTGGCACGCGCAGTTTGCCGTGGCAGTCATGCAGGGTTGACTGAGGAAATCGTGTACCCAGTACACGATTACCTTAAGTCGTGTACCCGTGTACTCGGTACGTGACTTCCTCTCCATTAAATCGCCGCCCACCCATTCTTCTTCCTCACTGAGACCACCGAGACCTTCTGCCTTTCTTCTTCCTCACCGAAATACCTTTGAACGATTTTGCTTTCAACCTTCTAAAATCTTGTTCGTTTACTCGATTTTCCTCACCGAGTCCTCCATTTCACCGAGTCCTCAATTTTCCTCATCGAAATCTTCCAAAATTCTAATTTTGCTCGATTTTCCTCACCGAGTCCTCCATTTGTCCATCCGTCCAAAATCGTCTGAATGCTTCTGTGGTAAAATTCTTTCTCTAGTTGTTTTTCAATATATAATCATCTGAACTTAGATCTTATATTTTTTTTATTTGTTTGGGCTGATTTAAACTTAGAAATATATGAATTTGTTAGGCTGATCTTATATGTATTTGATGGACTGATCTTATATGTATATGTTTGTAGATCTTAAATCTTAGATTTTATATTTTTTTATTTTTTGGGCTGATTTAACTTATAAATGTATGTATGTTAAACTTAGAAATATATGAATTTGTTGGGCTGATCTTATATGTATGATTTAAACTTATAAATATATGTATGTTAAACTTAGAAATATATGAATTTGTTGGGCTGATCTTATATGTATATGTTTGTAGATCTTAAATTTTAAATCTTATGTTTTTTTATTTGTTTTGGCTGATTTAAACTTAGAAATATATGTATGTTAAACTTAGAAATATATGAATTTGTTGGGCTGTTCTTATATGTATTTGTTGGGCTGATCTTATATATTTATAAATCTTAAATCTTAGATCTTATATTTTTTTTTTATTTGTTTGGGCTGATTTAAATATATAGTTTACAAATCTTAGATTTGGGCTAATTTAAATGTATAATATTTAGATCTTATATGTTAAACTTAGAAATTGGATTTTGTTGGGTTGACATATTAACAT
Source organism: Benincasa hispida (assembly GCF_009727055.1). Lineage (NCBI taxonomy): Eukaryota > Viridiplantae > Streptophyta > Magnoliopsida > Cucurbitales > Cucurbitaceae > Benincasa > Benincasa hispida. Next base: position 43,651,112 of record NC_052358.1, read on the forward strand.
ATTTTTTGTCAATTGGATGCGTCTTTAGTTATTCTTGAACCTGGAAATGATAGAGATAGTGACATTGACGTTGAAGTTGATGAATTATTTGGAAACGAAAGTAGTAGTGAACATGATCTTGAGTTGGTACCGTCAGAAATGTTCACCCAAATAGATTGGAAAATGACAAATTCAACGTGTGAACTAGGGTCTACTTTGGAAGAAATGAATATAGGTGTAGATAACTGTAGTTTAGTACAAAAAGGAATGTTGTTTAATACCAAAGAAGATTTACAGCTTACTGTAAAAAAATATTGTGTGACAGAACACTACGAAATTGTCGTAGTGGAATCAAATCAGGATCTTTGGTATGTTAAATGTAAATCATGGAGTGACGGTTGTGCTTAGAGGTTACGGGCATATCGGCGTAAAATTCATGGGATGTTCAAAATCACTCAACTTCAAGGAGAACACTCATGTTTGTTTTCAAAATTGACATAGGATCATTCACAGCTTGATTCAAATTTCATTAGTATTGAAATTCAAAATTTGGTTAGAGCTGATCTGGAGTACCTGTGGCCCTACTCTAAGAAGCCATTAAAAAACAATATGGCTATAATGTCAATTATAGACGGGTGTGGCAAGCCAAGAGGAAAGCGTTGATTGTTGTGTTTGGTGATTGGGAGGAATCATATTCGGAGCTTCCATATTGGTTGAGTGCTCTTGTTCATTACAATCCAGGAACACGAACAGATTGGTTTTTCCTTCCCTCTGATGTGCCAGGTACGACTATTTATGGACGAGTTTTTTGGTCTTTTGGTCCTACAAGAGAATGGTTCAACCATTGTAGACCATTAATCCAGATTGATGGAACTCATCCCTACAGAAAGTATAAGGGTCAATTATTGACAACCTTATCTATTGATGTAAACGGATATATATTTCTCCTTTCTTTTTCTATCGTCGAATGTGAGAATTCGTCCAGTTGGTCATAGTTTTTTTAGCAATGCGTGAATATGCTACCCAAAGAGATGGTATTTGCTTGATTTCTGATAAACATAAGGGCATTCTTGTTGCAATTAATAATGAAGAAATTGGTTGGAGTGAATCCAGAGCGTACCATCGATATTGTCTTCGTCATGTTGCCAGTAATTTCAATACAAAATAAAAATCAAAGCAACTAAAAAAATTGGTGTTTAAGGCCGAAAATCAACACCAAAGTCATAAGTTCATTCGGTGCATGAAAGAATTGAAACAATTGCACCCTGAATGTCTTGAATTTTTTTCAGACATTGACTTGGAAAAATGGACACAGTCACATGACGGTAGGTACCGCTATGGGTGGATGACAAGTGATAACTGACAGAAATTCCAGTTATTATAAGCCTTTTACTTAGAATCATGAGGGCTAATAAGTAGAAAATGTGGTGATAATATTTAGAATTTGCAAAAAATTGAGTTTTGCGACAATTAGCACCTAAATCCTCACTGACCCCAATATTATGCGTTACTCCATGCCAAAATATCTATTTTTATAACTATCGCAGGAATAAAATGCATACGTTTGAAATAAACAATCACAGACAAATGCATGCGCTGAAAGTTGGATCGTATGCATCCATCGCATGGAAGTTGCAGTGATCGTATGCGTCCAACGCATGGAAGTTGCGGTGATCATATGCGTCCAACGCATGGAAGTTGCGGTAGTCGTATGTGTCCATTGCAGGGAAGTTGCGGTGATCGTATGCGTCCATCGCATGGAAGTTGCAATGATCAAGCGAATACGGTAATCAATTGGAAATTGCGGCCACAGAGTAACGACCATAATAGAAGGACGATCGCAAGATGGGTAGAACACGTTGATGCTTCAGCTGAATCAAGCTCGGATGCATACCTTGGGAGTATCAATAAGATAAGGCGATGTGACATTGCCCATACCGCGACAAAAGCATCAGTGAGCCATAACACAATCATTATAGCTGTCGGCGTTTAAACTCTATAAATAGCCTTTTGGATCTTCATTTCAAGACATCCGAATTTCTGCCTCAAGGCAGAAGTTTGTGATCACAGATGAGAGCTTGAAAGAGATTTTCAGTGAGAATTCTTCATTTCCACAACCCAGACCGAGTGACGATTGGAGCATTCACCAGAGATAGAGCTCGAGAGAGACATCTCCACCATTCAACCATGGCACCACCGGCAGCCTTGACGTAAAGTCCTTCCTTTCCCTTCTAATCTCTGTGTTGTATTACATTTTAGCTTAAGATATTAAGATATTTTGTGATCAATGCAAATTTTAACTCCTCCATTACCGTTTTCTTCATCATCTTCATCTCTATCATAGTTTATCTTCAGCGTTTATTTATCAAAGACAATCGCATGTTTAATCGTGTAGCCTAGAGATAGGACGCATGAAGCAACCCACCGAGATGTGTGCATTGTGCGAGTATAGTGAGTTAATCCTTTTTGCTTGGTGAAAGGCTGTAGCAACGCCTGTCTATGGGATGTTGCATTGCTTGTCTATAAGTTAAATAGTCGTGTCTAACTGCCTGAGAAGGTAAGAGATGGAACGCACTAAAGCAAAGTTCGCATTGTTCCTAGAGATAGGCATAATCTTATGCTCGACGCAACCATGCACTATAGAGATATAGTCATGCGGCTGACCACCGAGAGGTGTGCGACTCGTTAGTGCAATGAGCTGGGATTACTCGGGCGATTTAAGATAATAAACATTACTAGGCATTAATGGTTGTTGTGTCTCTACTTATTCTCATTGCAAGTCTTCTAATGCTCAATCTGTTTAGTTAGGAGTAGGAAGAGTGTGTACACCCTTTAAACTTCTTTCTATTTTTCTTTTCATCGCCTCAAACGCATTGCTTCACAAGAATTATTAAGTGACAAGTCCCTGTGTTCGACCACGGATTACCCGAGAAACTTGTGTTTGTGTTATACTTGGCGCAAGAGTAAGAAAACTTGTGATAGGAATGCGTGGTCATTGCATATTAGTTTAACGCATCCTCATTCCGACGCATGACCTCAGACGCATAGGTGCAAACACATAAGCCATGTCAAACGCATGAATTCATGTACAACCTCATCCGTCCTTAATAATAAATAAAACAATCCATTCCTAAATATCAACAACAAGCAATGCAGCTAAATGCATGAACGGTGTTTTCAAAGGTGCTAGAATGTTACCAATTACTTCTTTGGTTAGGTCAACATTCTATCGCACAATACTGTATTTTGAACGCCGGAGACAAGAAATCAATGAAGCACTCAATTGTGGGGACATATATACAGAATATGCCCTAAAAAACTAAAGAGGTAGGAAAAACAAGTATCGGCACATACGATGACATCCATTGATAGGGAAAGTCAAACTTTCGAAGTACAAACCGGCATAAGTATGATTTTTCCCTATAAAGGACAGCACACCCAAGTTTTGAGCTTGAAAGAAAGGACATGTTCTTGCAATAAGTGGCAATCATTCAAGATTCCATGCTCTCATGTAATTGCAGTTTGTAATTACATGCATATGACATACCTACCACTTATTGATGAATGCTATAAATTGTCTAATTTCAAGCGTTGTTATGAAGTCTGCTTCCATCCAATTCAACACCCAGATTATTGGCCAGAATTATCATTTACAGAAGTTCGTCCAAATGCGGACTTATAAGAGAACAAGATAGGCCAAAAAGTACGCGCATTCATAATGAAATGGATTGGAGAGAAGCAAGCCAAAAAGTGCGATGTACAATTTGCAAAAAAAAAAAAAAAAAGACATAACAGACGCACTTGTCCACAACGTATACTGGGTGCTTCATCATATTCAAGTCATTAGGTGTATTTTTTTTTTTACTTGTATATTTTATATACTTGTATTCTTTATATACTTATATTTTTCATGTAATTGAATATTTTATGTATTTGTATTCTTTATGTATTTATATTTTTCATGTAATTGTATATGTTATGTACTTGTATTCTTTATGTACTTATAATTTTCATGTAATTGTATATTTTATGTGCTTGTATTCCTTATGTACTTATAATGAATTTATGTAATGAATTTATTTTATGTAATTTTATTTATTTTATGTACTTTTTATGTATCTTTTATGTCATGAATTTTATTATGTAATGTAATTTGAACTTTTTAAGTAATGGAGTCTGGTCCTTCTAATCCTATACAATTGTACCAACAAAATACGCATCGTTCACAGACAGTATGGGATAGTTCTTCCACTGTAGTGTTGAGTTGTCGGAGAAGTGAGGCGACTACACAACATACTATCCCATTTGATCACCGCATTATTCCATATGTTCAACAGCCAGGTTTTCTTGGGGTTGCACAAATTGGTTTCATTCAGCTTGATTGGCAACTTATTACTGCTTTAGTTGAGCTCTGGAGACCAGAAACCCACGCATTTCACCTGCCTTGTGGGGAATGTACGATTACGCTGCAGGATGTTGCCATACAATTTGGGTTATGAGTGGACGGGCAACCATTGACAGGTTCACTACAGTATGACTGGAAGAACGTTTGTGAAAAGCTCTTAGGCGAAGGGATCAAGATTGAGTATCCCTTGGTTGGCGTCCCAGTTTCCAGAATTACCTCCTGATGCCGACGACATCAGCGTACTTAGGTACGCATGAGCATACATCCTGTAACTTATTGGAGGATTTTTATTTGCTGACAAGTCAAATACTCTGGTACATCTCATGTTCCTCCCACTATTGTCTGATTTCGAGCACGCGGATACGTACTCGTGGGGTGGTGCATGTCTTGCATGGTTGTATAGAGAACTTTGTCGGGCTTCCAATGCACAAGCGTTGGAAATAGCGGGGCCACTGATACTATTACAAGTATGGGCTTATGATCGATTTCCAATTATAGCACCACAAGTCCTAGATCATCGTACACTTAGTGTCAGGTATTATTTCATTTATATATTTATTTCGTTACCATTTTATGTAAGAATATAAATTAATTGTATTTTTTATAATTTTAGATGGAATGGTGTATTAGCTTCCTCTGAACAATCAGCAAATATGTTGCTCGTGTATAGAAAAATATTCGACATGCTGATGCACAATTAGGTAGTAAATGTGTTTATGAATGAATATTTAAAACATTTTATATGTATACTTATTATTTTTTTTTTTTTTTAGATTATTTGGACGCCATACACACAACAGATTTGGTCATCCTTACCTGATTATTGTCGTGATGGTGAAGACATCTGGTTGACCGTTAGCCCTTTTATATGCTTCTATATAGTAGAGTGGCATCATCCAAATAGTGTATTGAGACAGTTCGGTCTACGAAAAATGATACTTTCGTTGTCCTATACACTCTTAGCACTACACCAGATCGATTTGAGAGGTAAGCATGACCAAGACTGACGTCGAATCCATGCGAAATATTTATCCTACTGGCATGGACGACATGATCGTTGTGTATAGGGAGAATTAACAAATGGGCTAACTATATCAGACGACTACTTTTCCTGGTACAATTCGATAACGAGACGATTTATCACACTTGACGGCGCTTACTATTACTGCATGGTAAGAGATTTAAAATCAGACATTTTTCATATATATGATATGAATATTGTTTAATATTTATTTTTTTATTATACAGAATAATTTTATCGGCGATGTTCAACAATATTCAGTGCATAACAACTTACTAGAATTGGGTTCAATGTGTCAGCAAACATTTGTCAACGTGTCAGCAAACATTTGTCAACGTAGAAGGTACTATTCAACAAATAAGACGACTCAATGTTGTTGACACCGATCGAAGACGTATTCGTCGTAGACGACGGCGACAACATGGTGAACCTAATTTAGAGGGACACGAAGACAACCTCATGAGAGGTAAGGACCAGAGGGGTCGTTTTTAAATCCCACCTTGTATCATTTTCAAATTGTAAATTAAAAAACTAATTGTAAATATTTTTTAATATCATGGTTTTTTTTTTAATGAGTGCAAGATGTTTTCATTGTAGATTAAATATATAATTAAGTTTAATAATGAAGGAATTTATAGATCAATTCCTAAAGTTTTAATATTGTTGTACATCTACGATTAAAAAAAACAATCAACAAACTTTAAAAAAAAATAATAATAAATAAGCAAATCGTGAACCAGATCCATGAGTTTGCGTCTGACCGGTCCATGATGCTGATCTTGCCACATGGAAATCATGTACCCGATACACGATTCCACTACCCAAATTTTGTCAATAGTTTCCCAAAACACCTATTCTTAGAAAATGTTTCCCTCCAACCCTATTTTTGTCATTATTTATTAAAAAAATATTATTTAAAAAAAATTCTTTATTTTGATACCATCTTAAAATTGGAGAAATAAAATAATTATCATTCTTTTTTCTAATGAATATGTACAATTAAGGTCTTCTTATACAGGAGAAAACCCTTTTACAAATATGGAAGAATAAAAAAAAATAAAACGATATGTTTGACAATTAACATTATAGAAATTACAAACAGTATCAGTACATGAGGGAGAGGAAAATCAACGTCCAATATTGAAAGTTCATGACTACAACTTGCTGGAGACGGGTACGTAGGTGGTGAGGCGACCCTGAGCAATAATTTTACCATTGATTTTCTTCCTAAATTCAACATTAACTACTGCAATGGTCTTTCCCATTCGCAAAACCTTGCTGTCAATCTCAATCTCCTCCTAAAACACCAGACAAAAAGAACGGGTTCAACGGGAAGGATACAAGGAAATGACTGAAGCCATGTAAAGGCAACCAAAGAAACATAACACACTTTACCATCCATGGCTGATGTGCAAACTAAATCAGTAAATTCTTTTTTGTACATAAAGAAACTACCTTTTATCAAAACAAATCAAAGTATCAAGACCAAGACAGACAAAAATATGGCCTACCAACACAGGGAATACAAAAAAGCAAAAGAAAAAATTATAGTAACAGTTGATGCAATGTCCATTTGATCAAGGAATGAAGCAATTCTTAGATTAGCAACTCTCATTTAAGTTCTTAGATTAGCAACTCTCATTAAAGAAGCTACCTTTTATCAAAACAAATCAAAGTATCAAGACCAAGACAGACAAAAATATGGCCTACCAACACAGGGAAAACAAAAAGGCAAAAGAAAAAATTATAGTAACAGTTGATACAATGTCCATTTGATCGAGGAATGATGCCTTAACAAATTAAGCAATGCTTAGATTAGCAACTCTCATTTAAGTTCAGGTCAGATTCCTACAATGATCATCTCTTTTCCTTTACAACTTCCATAGAATCGTCGTCTTTCACGGATTAGCTATGTGTAGCAAATTAGGAATCCAAGAACACGATTCTTCGAAAATCTAGGGAATTCTTTACTTGTCATAATGTAGTTATTCCTAGATCTAGGAACTGCAGACAACTCTTCTAATAGCAGTAGAGCGTGAGTGTGCCCACGTTCTCTTTCGCTTGGAAGAATTATTTTCCTTGCGACCACTCTTGAGAATCTGTTGAATGATTAAATCCATTCAAGTCTAAAAGCTGGACGGAACTTCTTTATCCAATAATAGTTTTAAAAATAATGTCAAAATGTATAACTATTTTTCTGTTCATTTGCGATTAGTGTCTTGAAAATGAGAATCAAGCTAATATCTAAGCGTAGTTTCATAGATGGTGCCTCTTTTGGGTTCACCAATCTTGATCGGATCACAATTTATTTTTATTGGACCGACATCACCCGTTTGGACATACCATGTTTCATAATATGGGATTCAATCTCAAAACCAATTGGCAATGAAAGGAGTAACTCATCTATCTTATAAATAGTGAATCCCCTTAATTTTTCCAATGTGGGATTCTCAACACCTCAGACAGTTTAGTCCAATCTTCAAATCCCCACAATTCTTCAATTATTAGCCCCAAGAATTGCTTTCTACGAAATGATAAATCATGAAAATCCACTTTATTTTCTACCCTCTTTTCATCGAGTGAGGGGAGAGTGGAATTTTACATTAGAGAGAAAAAAAAATTAATTGTGTGTTGTTCGTTACATCACCAGGTAGAAATCTGATCAATAGACAGCTTCCGTAATAAGGAGTCGAAATTTAGATTGACAATAGATGGACCAGGAATTTGAATTTCCCTATCAGTTAGTAGTAGATTTAAAAAATAATAAATAAGTAAATAATTTTTTAAAAAAATACACAACAACAAAATTAGAGACTAAGTAAAGTGATGAACATCAAAGAAACAGAAAAAGGGGAAAGTGGAACTAACGTCGGCATAAGCAGCATCCAAAAAGGAGAGGTTGACTTCGAGGGAGACTCCGGTGGAGGAAGGGCCCAAAGTCTTCACCGCTGCATGACCTAGACAATCGACGAGTAACGCCGAGGCTCCTTCGCGCAAGGAATTGTTCTCGTTCTTTATAATGGAACATGAAGCAGTAAACAGAGAAATCAATAGCCAAATAGAAAAGGCGAGTAGAGTCTCATCAGCGACTGAATCTAGAGAAGAGCTAGCGATGGATTGAATCGAAATTGCGCAAAAGAACAAGTAGGAGAAGGAGGAAAAAAAAGGCATACGAGCAAACGATCAGGAACTTTGAGAGAGCAAAGGATGCGACCAGGTTGGATGAGATCAATGCGAAGAGCAGCCAGCACAAAGAACTGGAAAAATCTGAAAGGAAGGTCATCCATGGCGAAAGCTACCTTCCGATCATCATCACTATCAGTATGCTTCTCTACGCCTCCCTTCGTCTTCTCCATCTCTCATGTCTCAATGATTATCGTATTTCTCAAAGCAAGTGTTTATTTGTTCTTCATTGTTATTTTCTAAATTAGGGGAAAAATACATTTAAAATTTTTTTAAAAATTATCCTATTCACTTTTTTTCTACTTTTGAAACTCTTTTAAATATTTTTTAATTTCCCTAAAAGTTAAAATAAGAAGAAGATGGTGAATAGTTCATTTAAAATATTGTCATGATATTTTTATTTTTTTTAAATAATTTTTTTCTAATATCCTTTTTGTGTAATTGAGATGTAAGACTGCATCTAATCATTACTCTTATAATATTGAAGATTTTTTAATCTTTTTAATTCTTCCATATTCGATTTCACGAAAAAAAGTGTCCCAGATTTAACTAAATTCAGATTCCTTAATTCATTTCAACTATCCATACAGGACAAATGATTTCACAGGGTCAAAATTTGTAATATTACTTATTCTTGATATTTTGTAAATATTTCAAAACTATTTTTTATTTTTAAGCTAAAACCTTTTTACAATTTGTTAATAGAAATTAAGATTTAGAATTGTGTGACGACCTAAAATGAAAATTTTAATTGTCACCTATTTTAAGTCTACGTATCAAATTATAATATAGTTTAAAACGACCTTGATTGAATATGAAATTTATTTTCAATTCTTTTAGGTTCTAAGAGATCGTTCTAATTCAATTTAGAATTTAGAGGACCGAACTATGATAAAAACTTATACTAAAATCTGTCACATTTCAATTAAGATGACGAGGCCGAAAGAAGGGGGGGGGGGCGAAACTATTTTCACAAATTGTTCCAAGGGTACTGTTTCTGAGCCTCCTCATTGATCCAAATGATCTATAACTAAAGAGGGCAAGGCCATTATAGTGGCAGATTAGGGAAAATAAATGATGGAAGAATAGAAAAGGAATGGCCATGCAAGAAGATACTTAGGCAGGGTACAATTTTTTTCATGGCCTTGCTTTAATTATTGAAAACATATTATAAATTGGAATATCCTTTTTAAATAAGATATTGAACACTAAACAATAAACCTCCGTTTTACATCAAGAGAAGTTAGATGAAAATTTGCATTCCATTGATGTTCACTAGACTTGAGGAAAGGAGTCTATATTATTATTGTTGTTTTAATAAATAAGGAATTAAATTTCTAACCTCAAAATGATTCAAACCAAAAGGATGATAATTATAGCATATACCTCTTTTTTATTTGAAACCCAACTATCAATAAAGTATAAATCCAATCTCTAAACTTTTGAAAACTATTTACTTTAATCTTAAAATTTTGTTAAAACTTAGATGGAGATTTGAGGAGCATATATTTTTTTAACTCTAGATGTGTTGAATAAAATAAAGATTAAAATGTCAACTACCAACGAATCAAAATAGTGAACGACAAAAATTTTGAACGAAAAATGACTTTAGATTTTTTAGTGTGGTTAACTTATTTGATAGATTAAACATCGTTAGGAAGTTAACAAAATTTTAATAGCAAAAACCTGTAAGCATTTTTTTAAAAAAATTTCAGACTATAACAAATATTTTAAAAATGTAAAAACCAAAATAGAACAATATTCAAAATTTATAGACCATAATAACAATGAACATGCAAATAAACACGGTTTTATTTCTGTCACTAGTTACTTAAAAAAGAAGTTAAAGGTTATTCTACAAAATAATTTTAGAATTAAAAATCCATTTTTACGTTCACCTAAGTAACCTAAAATATTCCAACTGAACTCAATCGATCGAGAAAGCTATCCCCTAAGGTGCAGTTTAATCTTTAAATGGAAAAACGTTATCATTATATACCACAGTAGGCAGAGTCATAACGTGTTCAGAAGCTCAACCAAAACCCTAAGATTCAACCGTTTTTGGTTTATCCTATACCGCTGTGTTTGAGAATAGCATAAGTTAGGAGAGGAAAACAGATTGTGACTCTCCTCAGTAGATACCGTTCTTAGTTGCAAGCAAAGGACTATCATCATCCCATGTAAAACACTTTCTTACCTTCACCATTGCCTCGACCCGACCCTCAACTCGACTGCACTTCTGCATCTTTAGAACTCTGAGGGGAATATTTATCCATCAGCCGAGTTAGTTCTGCATTGAACTCTTCCTCCAGCTTAACTTCTTCCTCCCAATGTCTCTGTTTCATTGCTACCATCTTTTCGTCATGAACTTTTATCAGCTCCTCCCTCTCTGTTACAAACTCTGCCATCTCCTTCTCTTGGAACTTTATGAACTTTGCAAGCTCCTCCACCCTAAGCAAAAAATGCAACAGTTAAACTACATGAAATTTGTAACGCAGTTTTTCTCATAGTCATAGCATAGCTTTCCCAGTATCCGGGGTTGTATGAATGACTAAACACAGATTTATGCAAACAACTATCTGAATTACCTGCTTCTATATTCATCTGTATTTGAACGGCCTCCATTCGTTTGTTTCATCTTCTCACGTTCCTCCTGCTGCAACCTTTCAAAATTCTCTTCCTTTTCGTCCCTCGTTTCATGCAATAGTTTGATTTGTTCTTTGAAAAATTGTTCTTGCATTTGCATCTTCATCATGGGAAAACATAGAAGGTTACTGAGAGCATTAAAAAGAAAATCATTTCGAAGTGCCATCATCAAAGCTAAACACCATTTCATCAATGACTGGAATATAAACCATGTTGAACAGTTAGACCTCCGACTAAAATCTATTTTAATCACTAAGACTCCCAGTTGAAATGGCATACATACCTCTTCTTTATTCTCTTCGTGTTGCATTAGGGTTCTCTCTCTAACAATTCTATTTTCTTTCTTGGTCATCCGAAGCTTTTCACACACTTTACCAAGAGATTCTTCATAGGCCTTAGCCTTATTCCTTTCTTTTACGACCCTGTTCTTCAACCAGCTAAGCTGTTGGTTGTCCGCACTCATTTGCCTTATCTGATCTACGACCATCTCTTGATATGATTTCATCTCAAATTTCATCTTAGATTTGCCTATTTAATATTTTAAAAATCACAAAGAGAACAAAACTTCACATCATAATAATAATAATAGCACATTCCATGAAAAGGAAAATACTCAGGGACCTAAAATTTCCTGTCATACAGACACCAAGAAAGATGAGAGAGTCGTGAAACCTTGCATGTGCTGGTTAAAAACGTCGAGGTCTTCTTTTAGAGCCATAAACCCATAGAGTTGGCGCTTTCCACCTGGATAAAACAAATTCCTCCCCGCACGATTCCAAGCATCTCTATCAGTTCTTTGCTCAATGAAATGCTTGTGCAGGCGTTCAGCATCTAAATAACCCTTTGCTGAGGGCTCAAAAATCAAAACACTCATCCCACGATGCCCCTGGGGGCCATATGAGTGTCGTGCCTTCACAGGAAGATATAGACTGAAGTATTCAACAAGTTCCTGATTTCCCATGCCAATCCACTGCAATCACCCCTTACAACTTAGTCAGATATCAAAAATGCATATAAGAAAACAACTGCATTACAAAAATAAAAACACGATTCACTAGTCTGTCCAATCTTCAAGCAGCTGGTTTGAAAACATACCTTGTCATTTTCATCCTTCTCAAGCTTTGTATTCATAATAACAACCATAGGAGGCCACACAATCTCATGGTCTTTGTCCTCATCTTTCAGACCTTTCCATTTACCAAATAGTTCACCAGCAGGAATGATAGATGCTCCCTTACGCCGCAACTCCTTGTCCAACAGTTCTGCCAGCTCTCTGTGCAGCTTCACCCTTTTAGATCCTTTCGTTCTGGCATGTGCCATCAAGGGTTGCAGGCCACGGTACCAGTCAATTGCACCAGGACCTCCTTGGCATGCTGGACAATGCCACAGCCTTGCAGGTTCACTAATCTCATCGACAGTCAAACTATCCAAAATCTCAAAGAATTTCTTAAACCATCTACTCTTTTTTCGAGTTTCATGGCTCTCTTGACTAACATCAGAGTCAAAATCATCACTTAAGACATCATCATCACTATCCTCCAGATCATCAGAATCATTGTCTTTATCATCAACATTGTCATCTCCTTCATTCTCGTCACTCGGATATGAGTTTGGGTTATATTCATCTCTATGTTGGCCATCTTCCAATACGCTACTTTGACTGGAACCTGCCCTAGATTGCCAATTCCAACCATGCCCCAGAGGAGGGGGGATTACTGCTGGTGCAGCTATATGATTAGCATCTGAAGCCCTGGATTGTGGCCAAGCATTCCCTCGTCCAGCCATTCTCCTTGCATCAGGGTTTTGTGGTTGCCAATTCTTACCAGGCGCCTTTCCTCGTCCACCACCATTACGTGAACCTGCCGTTTGAGCTATCTCTGTTGATTTAGAACTAAAATTCTGGGCACCCCATTGTTTAGTTGCATTGGTTCCAGCTTTGTTCCTGGACTTTTTGGCATAAACTTCCCAATCACCATCCGCCTGTCCAGATTCCAGGCTAACATCCGCTAAACCCTGACTCAAATGGTCTAGTGTAGTGGTAGAAATTCCAGAAACATTGCTCTCCTTAGGTGACTTCTCATTGTTGGTATCTGAGCTATAAGGCTTCCCACGCCCTCTGTTTGAACTCATTTTTATGTAACCTGTTCATTATACATATACATAACTCAATCATATAAAAATTTATAAAAGTAGCAGAGCAAAATACACATCGGAAACTACACAATCCTTGACTGATATCAAATCTCAAAACATTACACGATAGAGAGAGTTTTCAACGGAGAGAAATATCAGAAGAAATTCTTTCTCGTTAATTCTGATTTCAAACAGAGGACTGCTCTTTAAATAGAAGAGAAGTAGCCTAGAAGAAGTCTGAAACTGCTTAACAGAAAAAGCTAACAATTGTAACTAATAACAATAAATGAACTAATTTCAGAACCATCAGTGAGCTGCCTTACTAAAATCAGGCAGGAAATAAAGAAAACAAAACAATAAATATCCCGAATCCTGAACTCATTCTGGTGCTAAAAAACGCTAGTAGGACAATGGTTTTAGAGTTGACGAAATCGAGTAATAAATGTCAGAGCTAAATGCATTTTGGATTTCCAGGTAAATGGCGAACAACAGGAAGAGGTAGTCCATAATCAGACCCTTAACACGATGGAATAGAAATGAAACCCTACAAACAAAAACTAACAAGTATAATGATCCAATAATCGAAAGGCATGCAGCTCGTAGAATGGTAGAAGACTCCGAGAACAACACAAAAAGCACATACAGTGTTCGGCAACATAAGAGATTTTGCTCTCTTTTGCCTCAGGTTCTTCTTAAACACCCAAACAAAGAAATGAGCGTTCCTCGGGAGGAGAAAATTTGATCAAAGCATATTAGGCTCTAAAGAAATACATGTAAACGATGAAATGCCCTAGAAACCACAGACACCTTCATGCTAAGAGAACAGAGAAACGCAAATCATGGGAGAAAAAGACCCAGCCACTGCAGGAGAAAGAGAGAAAAGAAAAAGTACAATATTATCTTGAAGACTGTCGCCGGAAACGAAATCCAATGCCGGAAAAAGTGTTGGAGAAGAAAAAGGGCGTCGATGGCGAATGCGACTCCGGAAACGGAGCAAAGAAAAGCGAAGGCTAGTGAGTGACAGTGATCGCAAGAGTGAACCGAGCGAAACGAGGACAAAAACACCTTTAAACTCGTCTCACTCGTACGGATCCGGATTTCAAGTAATTGTCAAATACAATTTAATCCTTCATGCTTAATTCCCGCAACCTTGTTAGGTAGACGGTTTTGAAAATGGTCGAAATACGTTTTTCTTCCTAAAAGTGTTTTTTCATTTTCCTTTTTTGAGTATTTCTTATCTAAAAGGGTTAAGGGCTCTTTAGAAAGTTGATTAACTCACTCCATATTTTGGTATCAAATATAATAATAATGTATACAACTATTTATAACCTATAGTTAAGTATAGTAAATGATATTTCAAAACTTTTTTACTACATATTTTATTATTTGTTACTCGTTCTTTATTTTCTTATTTGTTACCGTGTTTACCATTTTCTACCCAAATAAAATTAGATTATACCACAATCACAAACTATTATAACTCAAACTATAGTAGTATGCACCCCAAACACTAACTATTATAACCCACCTGTAATAACTACTAACTATAGTAACCAACCCAACACTCCAAACACTCCTTAAGAGATTATATCAAATTGAAACACGTATTGACCATCCATTCAAACTAGCTATAATAATATATTCTAAAGAATAATTAAAGATAATAAATAAGATCCATAATAATAATAAAAAAATCTATCTCATCAATTATTGAAAATTTTAAAATGGATTTTTGTTTGGGAAAATTGTTGTAAATGCAAATACACGAAACTATTTTCAAAGATGGCAAGAGAATAGCAAAAACACAGGAAGATGTTACGCGTGTTTTAAATCTTTTAAAATAATGAAATTATCCTTAATATATTGAACGAATTCTACCTTGTCTAGGTGGATCGTGTTCAAATAATAACCTATGGATATGAATAGAGTTTGGTATCTTATTCTAGTGACACTATGGATACGACCCATTTTGTAATAGTTACAGACGGTTTGATTCAATTCGTTCATGTGAATACATGTGAATTGGGATATTCTATACAAAGAGTTTGTATAAGACTGGACTGCAAAATAATTAGTCTCTCTTTGTAAATATGTTAATGGAAGAGATTAATATTTCACAAGATGATCATGTATGTCTCGATCATAATCCTAAGTGAGTTATGAACTTCTATCTGTGATAGCTTATCCTTTGATTTGCATGGGTAAAAGAATTCCAAGTCGCCAATGTAATATGCCTACTAGTTTGGAGACTTGACCGAATGGGGGCTAGGAACATAATCTCACGATATGGAATTCACTTCTTTTAGTATAGGGTAAGTTGATGAGTGATTCCCTAACTACGGGACCTTGAACAAAGGGCCCCACCCCTCTCACTCGCTCGAGAGGGACTTAGTTTATGGTTGGACTATAAACAAAATTGTTCATTAGAAGATAGGTGGTACTTAAGGAAAATAGGTGATTACAGGGGTAAAACAAACATTTGACCTACATGTAATTACGAACAACTCGTAAATGATCTTACTTATAATGATTATATCCATGAACGCAATTTGTCCTACAGTACATAAGAATGCAACTATGGGTCTATAGTAGTTTGTCATATAGTTAATTAATTAAAGAGTTTTTAATTAATATTGGATCATTGGAATTTATAATCTGTAGGTTTATAAGGTCTCATTGCTAGCTCACTACTGACCAACAAGGATCGTATATGTTGAAAGAAAATTTGAAATGTTCAAATTTATGAAAATAATAATGGTATTGGATATAATTAAAACAAACTTTATTATAAAGTCTATTTGAATGAGATTCAACTTACAACTATATAATGTGTATAATTAATTTATTTGAATGAGATTCAAATAATTAATTACTTAATTTGAATGGGATTCTTATTTATTTAATTTAAATGAAATTAAAATTACGAGTTCAAAAATAAAAAAAATAAGGGAAACTGTTTACACAAAATAGCAAAATTTTAATATTTTCTTATAGAGGTTGATAAAGGTTGATAGAAATATATCAGTATTTATCAATGAAAGAAATTGATGAAAGTTTACCAATAATAGACGCTGATAAAAGTTTATCAGTATCTATCCATGTTTTTCTTGCTATTTCTGTAAATAGTTTGACATTTTTTTCTATCTGTAAAAATTACCCTTAAAATTAAAGATAAATATTGGGATATTTAATTATTTGAATATGATTCAAATAATTAATCATTTAAATATGAGATATTAAAATCAACAAATATGATTATCTTTTTAATATGACATATTATAGTAGATAATTGTATTTAAATATGTCTATCCTACTAGAATTAGGATTGACCTAATAAAGTTCTATAATAGGACCTCAAGGAGTCCTCATTTGACACAACAACAATAATCTTTACAATCATTCTGCAAATATTTTCTCTAAAAAAGTTAGAGAATAATTCTCTAAAAATTCTCCATCAAGGAAGAACTCAAGGAGGAGAATACTAATACAAGAAGATTTTGTTGTAGTTACGTATTAGTAAAGGTAAAGTGCTTAACCCCCTTTTATGGTTGTTTAGTATTTTTAATTATTTCAAAAAATCAAAAAATGTGATTCCATCACTTCCACTACAGGATTGAAGTGTTCGATCTCATCATGATTTTCAACGGCGTGTTATTGAAAGGATTGAATCCCAATGCAAAAGCTATTTATCGCCTTGCTCCAATTTTGTTACAGAAAAATTACAAAACATAAACATAAAGAATTATACTAAATATGTTTTATATAGTAAGTAATTGTCACTCCCCCCTCCAAGCTTACCCTTTTGAGCTAGGAGGAAATGTGAAGACAGCAAATGTCAACCCTCTTATGACTCTTACTGTGAAGGAAATTTTCAGAAAAAGATCCTTTGAGTAGAAGTAAATATCGTCCTAAATTCCATTTTTATTGCATATAAAATTTTACAATAAAACAACAACCAGGTATGCATTTACTTAAAAATTATAGCATGCTTTAAAACAAATACAAAGAGTTTTAAAAACTCTTACCTTTGAAAACCTCTTTCTTCAAGAAATCCCTCGTACAAGCCACGAACGGAACTCCTTCTCCACGCAGATCTCCTTCCTTAAGAACAGACACCATCATTCGAGAATCCTCTGATTCTCTTGGGATAAAAGAAGGATTGTAACTCCTTCCCTTTTTATTAATTTCAATTAAATTAATAAAATAAAAATATATGTATATAATAACTAGTTTATTATATATATACTCTATATGTTATATCAAATATAACACATAGCCTATAGTTTTATATTGCATCAAATACAACATAAACTATAGATTTTACTTTCTCTCACATGACATTTATTATAAATCACATTTACATTAAATTCACTTATATGAATCTCATTCATATAATTGATATTTGGATCATATACAAATATTTAATTCCTCTCAATATAAATATTTATATTTAAATTTAATTACATGAATATATATTCATATAGTTAGTATTTGAATCATATTCAAATTCCTCTAATTTATAATGTATCAAATATATTATAATTAATTATTTCATATATAATTGTTTTCCTAAATTAATTTGAACAATTCAAATTAATCAATAATTAATTTTCAATTAAATCCCTGTTGAGCTACAGAGGGGATCTTATGGACCTGTAGATTAAAGCTCCAACGGTACTCGGATAATTAATTAAACTCTTTAATTAAATTACCCAACATTCCTTAATTGCCAGTCACTCTACTAAAGACCGACAACTGCACTCTTCGCACTAAAGATAAATTTCTGTGTCCATTGGATATAACCAATCAATAGTGCGATGACCCTTCACAAATTGCTCGTAAGTACAGTTGGGCCAAAATTACCGTTTTCCCCTATAATTACATCTAACTCCTTAAATACCACTAATTCGTCTAATGTATAATAAGTCATAGTCCCACTATGACCAAGTCCCTCTCGGGCTAGGAGAGGGTGTGGTCACTATGTCCAAGACCCAGAATCAGCCCTTAAGGGAGAAATTTATCTACTTGCCCATACATCGGGGAAAGAGTGAATTTCGTCTTGTGTAGTTGTGTTCCCAGTTCTCTAATCAGACGAATCCCGAAAATGGTAGGCTTGTTGAATTGGCAATCTGGCCACTCTTACCCATACAAATCAAAGGACTGCCTTCATGAGCAGAAGTTAAAAACTCACTCAGGATTCAGGTTTTGTCATCAATGGTCATCCTAGTGAAATGTAAGTCTATATTATTAATAGCTTATATAAAGAGACTAATCATTTCGTGGCCCGGTCTTATACAAACTCTTCGTATAGAATACCCATGCTCACATGTCTCTACCTAAATGATCAGGATCAGATCATTTGTAGCACTGTACAACACTTATAACACCTACAAAGTGGATCATATCATTAGTGTCACTAATGTAAGGTACCCAGTCTTATCCATCTACTATAGACCATTTAGATTATTATTTAAACAAGTAAACTCGTATGTCTCTAAATACTTGTTTAAATTACATGAAATAACCTCGGATCTTAGTTTATTGGATTGAGTATATGCTTATAAAATAACACTTATTTTATTAACAACAATGTGTTTATACAAAGTTTACAAACTATAAGATTACAAAAAGATTTAGGACATCATTCCCAACAACCATGCCCTAGGGCCCAATTTTTGTGCGTGAACTTTCCGTTGGGTGAAAATTCGAAAATAGACCCAGGGGTTAAGAACAATGAGAAAAAGCCGTGTGCCAGACGGTTTTAGGAACGGAGCTCATTTGGTGCCCCAAACAGCTCCCTGACACGACGGGGTGCCCCGAGGCCCAATTTTGTGCGTGAACTTTCAGCAAGACAAAAATTTGAAAACAGAGCAGAAGGTTAAGAATGATGACAAAAAGTCGTGCGCTAAACGATTTTGGGAACGAAGTTCATTTGGTACCCCAAACGACTATCAGGCCCGGCAGAAGCACCCCGGGGCCCAATTTTTGTGCAAGAATTTTCCGCGCAGGCGAAAATTTGAAAATGAACCCTAGGGTTCAGAAAGATGAGAAAAAGCTGTGTGCCAAATGGTTTTGTGAACGAAGCTCATTTGGTGCCCAAAACGGGCTCTCGAACCCGGTAGAGGTGCCTTGGGGCCTAATTTTTATATGCGAACTTTCCACCGGGCGAAAATTTGAAAATGGACCCAGGGGTTCAGAATGATGAGAAAAATTCGTGTGCCGGACGGTTTGGGAATGAAATTCATTTGGTGCCACAAATGGATCCTAGGCCGGAAGGAGTTTCCCCAGGGCCCAATTTTTGTGCGTGAACTTTTCGCAGGCGAAAATTTTGAAAAAACGACACCAAAGGTTGCGAAGAAGATGAGAAAAAGTCATGCGTCGGACGGTTTTTGGGAACAAAACTCATTTGGGTGGCCCAATTTTTGTGCGCGAACTTTTTGCGGACAAAAATTTGAAAATTGACCAAGGGGTATAGACCAATGAGAAAAAAGCGGTGCGCCAGACGGTTTTCAGAATAGAGCTCATTTGGGTCCCCAAACAGCTCCGAACTCAGTGGAGGTTCCCCCGGACTAATTTATGTGCGTGAACTTTACGTCGAGCAAAAAATTTAAAACAGACCAAGGGGTTTAAAACGATGAGAAAAAGTCGTGCACCAGACAATTTTGGAAACGGAGGTCATTTGGTGCCCCAAACGACTATCAGACATGGAGAGGGTGCCCTGAGGCCAAACTTTTGTGCGTGAACTTTCCGGCAGGCAAAAATTTGAAAACGAACCGAGGTTCAAAACGATGAGAAAAAGTCGTGCACCAGACAATTTTGGAAACGGAGGTCATTTGGTGCCCCAAACGACTATCAGACATGGAGAGGGTGCCCTGAGGCCAAACTTTTGTGCGTGAACTTTCCGGCAGGCAAAAATTTGAAAACGAACCGAGGTTCAAAACGATGAGAAAAAGTCGTGCACCAGACAATTTTGGAAACGGAGGTCATTTGGTGCCCCAAACGACTATCAGACATGGAGAGGGTGCCCTGAGGCCAAACTTTTGTGCGTGAACTTTCCGGCAGGCAAAAATTTGAAAACGAACCGAGGTTCAAAACGATGAGAAAAAGTCGTGCACCAGACAATTTTGGAAACGGAGGTCATTTGGTGCCCCAAACGACTATCAGACATGGAGAGGGTGCCCTGAGGCCAAACTTTTGTGCGTGAACTTTCCGGCAGGCAAAAATTTGAAAACGAACCGAGGTTCAAAACGATGAGAAAAAGTCGTGCACCAGACAATTTTGGAAACGGAGGTCATTTGGTGCCCCAAACGACTATCAGACATGGAGAGGGTGCCCTGAGGCCAAACTTTTGTGCGTGAACTTTCCGGCAGGCAAAAATTTGAAAACGAACCGAGGTTCAAAACGATGAGAAAAAGTCGTGCACCAGACAATTTTGGAAACGGAGGTCATTTGGTGCCCCAAACGACTATCAGACATGGAGAGGGTGCCCTGAGGCCAAACTTTTGTGCGTGAACTTTCCGGCAGGCAAAAATTTGAAAACGAACCGAGGTTCAAAACGATGAGAAAAAGTCGTGCACCAGACAATTTTGGAAACGGAGGTCATTTGGTGCCCCAAACGACTATCAGACATGGAGAGGGTGCCCTGAGGCCAAACTTTTGTGCGTGAACTTTCCGGCAGGCAAAAATTTGAAAACGAACCGAGGTTCAAAACGATGAGAAAAAGTCGTGCACCAGACAATTTTGGAAACGGAGGTCATTTGGTGCCCCAAACGACTATCAGACATGGAGAGGGTGCCCTGAGGCCAAACTTTTGTGCGTGAACTTTCCGGCAGGCAAAAATTTGAAAACGAACCGAGGTTCAAAACGATGAGAAAAAGTCGTGCACCAGACAATTTTGGAAACGGAGGTCATTTGGTGCCCCAAACGACTATCAGACATGGAGAGGGTGCCCTGAGGCCAAACTTTTGTGCGTGAACTTTCCGGCAGGCAAAAATTTGAAAACGAACCGAGGTTCAAAACGATGAGAAAAAGTCGTGCACCAGACAATTTTGGAAACGGAGGTCATTTGGTGCCCCAAACGACTATCAGACATGGAGAGGGTGCCCTGAGGCCAAACTTTTGTGCGTGAACTTTCCGGCAGGCAAAAATTTGAAAACGAACCGAGGTTCAAAACGATGAGAAAAAGTCGTGCACCAGACAATTTTGGAAACGGAGGTCATTTGGTGCCCCAAACGACTATCAGACATGGAGAGGGTGCCCTGAGGCCAAACTTTTGTGCGTGAACTTTCCGGCAGGCAAAAATTTGAAAACGAACCGAGGTTCAAAACGATGAGAAAAAGTCGTGCACCAGACAATTTTGGAAACGGAGGTCATTTGGTGCCCCAAACGACTATCAGACATGGAGAGGGTGCCCTGAGGCCAAACTTTTGTGCGTGAACTTTCCGGCAGGCAAAAATTTGAAAACGAACCGAGGTTCAAAACGATGAGAAAAAGTCGTGCACCAGACAATTTTGGAAACGGAGGTCATTTGGTGCCCCAAACGACTATCAGACATGGAGAGGGTGCCCTGAGGCCAAACTTTTGTGCGTGAACTTTCCGGCAGGCAAAAATTTGAAAACGAACCGAGGTTCAAAACGATGAGAAAAAGTCGTGCACCAGACAATTTTGGAAACGGAGGTCATTTGGTGCCCCAAACGACTATCAGACATGGAGAGGGTGCCCTGAGGCCAAACTTTTGTGCGTGAACTTTCCGGCAGGCAAAAATTTGAAAACGAACCGAGGTTCAAAACGATGAGAAAAAGTCGTGCACCAGACAATTTTGGAAACGGAGGTCATTTGGTGCCCCAAACGACTATCAGACATGGAGAGGGTGCCCTGAGGCCAAACTTTTGTGCGTGAACTTTCCGGCAGGCAAAAATTTGAAAACGAACCGAGGTTCAAAACGATGAGAAAAAGTCGTGTGCAAAATGATTTTGGGAACATAGCTCCTTTGGTGCCTCAAACGACTCTCGGGTGTCACGGAGAACAATTTTTGTGCGCGAACTTTCCATCGGGGAAAAATCTGAAAACGGACCCAAGGGTTTAGAACGATGAAAAAAAGTCATGCGCCAGATGGTTTTGGGAACGGAGCTCATTCGATGCCCCAAATGGCTCACGGGCTCGACGGATGTGCCTCTGGGCCAAATTTTCCACCAGGCGAAATTTTGAAAACGAACCGAGGTGTTCAGAATGATCAAAAAAAGTCATGCGCCAGATGGTTTTGGGAACGAAGCTCATTTGGGTCCACAAACGACTATCGGGCCCGATGGGGGTCCCCCGACGCCTAATTTTTGTGCGTGAACTTTCCGCCGCGTGAAAATTTGAAAACGGACCCAGGGGTTCAGAACGATGAGAAAAAGCAGTGCGTCAGATTGTTTTGGGAACGAAGCTCATTTGGTGCCCTAAACGACTATCAGACCCAATGAGTGTTAGGATTGGTGTCCTAGTTCTCCCGGAGTTTCATTGTTTTGTAAAGATACACATTGTTTAATGAATAAAATAAGTGTTATTTAATTCTGGCATTTACTCATATTTAATAAACAAAGCTCCTTGGTTATCTTATGTGAATTTAAGCATGTACATGTGATATACAAGTGGATCATGTCTTAAGTGATAACCTAAATCGGTCTGTAGTATAAGGATTAAGTTGGGATACTTGATCCTTGTGACACTACGGATACGACCCGCTTTGTAGAGGTTTGCAACTATTGTAAACTACTAGAGATGGTAGATCCTGACCATTCGTGTGGATACATGGAGCGAGAGTGTTCTATATAAAGAGTTTGTATAAGACTTGGATCAAAAGATGACTAGCCTCTATATATAACGTTGTTGATACTAGAGACTTGCATCTCACCTAAATGGTCATAGGTGACACAACCTCAATCCTAAGTGTTTTATGAACTCCTACCTTTAAGGGCAGTCCTTTGATTAGTATGGGTGAGAGTGGCCAGATTGCCAACTCAATGTACCTACCTTTTTGGGGACTTGTCTGATCTGGGAGCTGGGAACTCAATCTACAATATGAAATTCACTCCTTTCTCGAAACAGGTATAAGTAGAGAGATTGCTCCTTTAAGGGCTGATTCCGAGGCTTGAACATAATGGCCACAACTTTTCTTTGGAAAAGAAGACTCAGTCATAGTAGGACTATGATTTATGTTCATTAGAGGGATTAGTGGTACTTAAGGAGACAGATGTAACTATAGAGGCATAACGGTTATTGGCCCAGCTGTACTTACAAGCGATCTATGAAGGGTTGTCGCACTACTCATTGGTTAAGATGGACAAATATATCTGTAGTGAAGAGAGTTCAGTTGTCGGTCTTTAGTGAAGTGTCTGGCAGTTAACGGATGGTGGATCCCGTGACAAAAGAGTTTAGTCAGTTATTCACGTACTGCTGAAGCTTTGGATCTACAGGTCCATGAGGTCCCCTTGGTAGCTTGGATTCTGTTAAGGATCAGTTTTTGGCGTTGATTTGAAATGTTCAAATTGACAAAAGGTATCTTGATTATATATGATATAATCGGTATGATGTATAAGATACATCTAGTGGAGAATTGATGTAAATGAGATTTATATTAAATACCATGGAATAGAAAAAGAACTATGGTTTATATGTTTCATGAGATGAAATATTAAAACTATAAATTATAAATATAGTGTGATAAGTTGGTTATCATTTATGTTTATAATAATATTAATGATTGGAATATTTTTTCTTTTAAATAACCAAAGTAGTGGGTGGTTATTGGATCATGGTAACTGTGAGTTTAAAAGGAAAGTGGTTTCCTATTTTGAGAAGAAGTTTTTACAAAAATTTGAAAAGGAATTTGAGTTTTCTCTCCGACAAAAATAAACTCACGGAAGTCGTCAAGTAAATACAGATTTACTAAACGATGGCTGAGCGAGCTAAATGATCATGCAGGTGCGAGCTAAATGATCGTATAGTGTTTACTAAACGATCACATAGCTTTGCTAGACGATCGTTGGCCCAATGTAAACGATCGTGTAGAGTTTGTACGCGACAGACCGAGCTGAACGATAGAGCTAAACGATCGCATAGCTTTTGCTAGACGATCGCATAGTTTTATCTAAACGATTGGGCATCGACCTATGCGATAG